>NC_064931.1:416789482-417092513 GCF_023897955.1 Schistocerca gregaria
GGAAATCTAGCCCATTTTCCTAAATTATCATCCCTGCAAGATGTTCACAAAGACTGTGAGCGTTATTCACATAGTTTAGTTGCCCTTAAGGAAGAATTTGATCAACGCTTTCAAGATCTGACAGCACTAGACAGTGATTTTGATCTGTTCTCCTCTCCATATTCAGCGAATATTGAAGAGATTCGTCCTGAGCTGCAACTAGAAATTATTGACCTGCAGTGTGACAGAGAATACAGAGACGAATTTCAGAACAAGAAAAACGTTTTGGAATTCTACAGACACTTCCCTCAGGATAGATTTCCTCGTTTGCACAAACTGGCGGCTACAATAATATCAATGTTCGGTTCCACGTATGTTTGTGAACAACTGTTCTCTGCAATGAAATGTAACAAGACGCGCCTGAGAAACGCATTGTCTGATCGAAATTTAAACTGCACAAAAACAGTTACTCCGAACATAGACGCAATTGTAAAGGGCAAAAAGTACAAGATAACCGAGAATCCCACACTTCAGTGACACTTTTTATTGTGTAACAGTTCACAAATTAATACGATTGTAGAGGCATACACTAAGCTAATAAAATTATGTGGCACGTGTATATTGTCCTTTATTTGTCGCAGTAATAATTCGTGGTGATATCCCTGCACGTGGCCGCGGATTTACATTAACTGGCGGCAGCTGTTGTGTGCCCCACGTGACTCTCCAACACTCTCCGCTCTGGTCCGGTAGTGGGAGTACCCTGCTCGCTCAGCTCCATGCTCGCGCCGTGCTGCTCACAGCTTGCTCGGCGAGCACGTATGTTGTGAAGCCCTATTTTAGTTGATGCAACTTCAGTGACTTCCGTGTCGATGGGGATAATATGATGATGAAGACAACACAACACCCAGTCCCTCAGCGGAGAAAAATCTCTGACCCAGCCGGGAATCGCACCCGGGCTCCTTTGTATGGCATTCTACCGCACTGACCACTCAGCTATCGAGGCGGAATACCTATGCGATTAGCGTCTTACTTGATTCCCTTAAGAACAAGAAGCGGTGAACCGTCTAGAAACTGAATGACGATATATAAAGGGCTGGGTAAACTATGGAACATTTTTCTTCTGCATAGTTATCCCCATGTCTGTTACATAAGAATAAACAGTATTTATAGCAAAATTAAAATTGTCAATGTTTATTCCAGGTTCTATCCGAAAATTATTTAATTGCAATTTGATGTAGTAGCAAAAATAAAAAATCAATATAATTTTATCACATAGGACTACAAAACGCGATTTCCCCAACAAAAAGGTCAAATAAACAATACCGATAAACAAAAATATGTCCAACATACTTTCAATATTTCATGTTGTTTATTTAAAGCATATTTCTTTTCTTCATAAACAGCTTTTGCATTTATCAATAACGACAGGAAACTCTTGCCTTTGACGATGATGTATGTTCTATTGAGTACAAAATAACAACATAGATTCTGTTACGTTTGTGCACATAAACTGTACTTGCATCAAAAGTAATTGCTTTGGCACATAATTTTTTTATACATGAAATGCAATTTGTATTCCAGCCTGGTAAAAGACGCTATGGGCTAACATTGAATTACGTGCAGTTCTAAATAAGTGCAAAACAAACTTTCAATCAAAGAAAAAAACAAAGGGAAGCTGTCGGCTCCCATTTTCTCTCTTAAATAGCCATTTATGTTATCTTTCCGTACCAATTCTAACAGTACTACCTTTAACCCTATCATTTAGTACGTCATTTAAGTGGTGTATCTAAACACCCGCATTGTAGGTTTGGTAGAGCGCAAATCTACGCCTAACGCAAGACATTCCCTGCAAGCGCACCATTGTAAGACCACTCTCCTTTGCTAAAAATGCTAAACAAATGCTGCAACTTGCATTAAAGTGATGTTATTCACTATAACTTAAAGATATGTAAATATAGATGTAGGAGTAGTTGTGCTCTAAAATTTGAGGGTCACAACTGGAAATGACGTCAGAGATTCTACCAAACTCAGAAGCCGCTACGACTGAGATATCCGCTTAAGATTATGTACCCAACCATACCGTTCATGTTCGGATCTCCAAAAAGCAAAACTTAATCAAAATGGCTTTAAATATACCGAAGTATCATACTTCAACATTGCAGTGTGTGCGAGTGTGACGGCATGACATTGCTGGTTTGCAGAGACAACGATACTGACGTCGTAGCACACATAAATCAAATACAAAATAATGTGATTACAGCAGCCATGGAGGTGAAAAATCACCAAGAATTGTCGAAGTAGCGTAATTATATTCCATAACAGTGTAATTGAAAAGAAAGATAAAGATACAAGTCATTGCGTACGTACCTAAACAGTCTTGCACAGGGATCAAACGCACGATTCATTCTGTAGCTGTACAATGTGGTTTCCAGCCTGGTAAAATAATATACATTAAATGAATTCGCAACTGCCAGTAAGGACAACCATCAGCTGTAGAATGGAATGACGTCAATGAAAATCAACGCCGAACCGGGACTCGAACTCGGATTTCCCGCTTATCGCGAGCGGTCGCCTTACCATTTTTTTATTTTTTCCTTTTTTCCATTTTGTTCGTTGTTGATCGTTATGTTTGCTCGTTGCGGACGTCGCAAGACATCCTGTTGAAGTTCGGTTGTTGATCCTTCCACTCAGTTTCTTATTACAGAGGCCAACCGGCTCACTGACCGAACACGCCGAGCTACCGTGCTGGCTGACCATTTGGCTATCCGTGCACGACCCACGGTCACACCTAGACTTCCATATGCCATCAACCATACGTCTACGGCCTGTACTCGTACACACATTATGTATATTCCTGGACAGGTACGGCGTTGTACTTGAAAGTCACTTCCTTTGGCCATGCATGCATGCATGGGTGGATCTGATATAAATCCTACATGATGTGGCTAGTTTCTCATTAATGTTTCCATCAAATTAATTGATCAAAGTTACCTCCAAAAATGATGACGGGAAAGCAGTCTAGTGCGTGTGATTATTTAACAGATAAATTCCGTCCTACAAATTTACGATTACGTTTATTTTCTTTAAACAGAACACAAAATTGATCATCAATTTCAACAAGGGTCAACAAGTTTTGATATAAACCAAATATTTTTGGAACACAACCTACGACCAGCTGTTCATTTCTGGAACACAACCTACGACCGGCTTAGATACAGAAGTGATGACACTTTCTGCAGGACCTGACCATCGTTTTGCAGCACAATGCTCAAGCACGTACAGTGCAAGCTGTTGCTGAATTGTTTGACTGAGGGGGCTGCTAAGTGCTATACCTCCTGCACTCACCTGACTTAAACCCTAGTAAGTTCAACTCGATTCCTAACTGAAGGAAACACTTCACGACATTCGCTTCAAAACTGCTACAGGTTCTTTGGGCAATAGACCGCGCCGCTCGAACTGTCAACTGGCACTGCTAAGAGTATCCTGCAACTTCCACATCGCTGGCAACGGGTTATACACAATGCTGATGAATACTTTGAAAGTCAGTATAACTCTGAAATACGTGTCTATTTTGTATGAGCTGTAAATAAATAGTTGCCACTATTAAAGTTCCATCACTCGTATTGTCATATCTAAACTGTCTGTATAACTTTTCAAAATACACGCACACTCTGCATGCTTATCGTAACATGCAAAACCTCTATGAAACTTCAAGCAAAATAAAGTTTTAGTATGCAGGGTGTTAGGAAATTCCCATTACAAACTTCCAGGACTTTTACTTATTTATTTATTGCTTATTTAACCCGACCAGATTAGAACCCTAAGGCTCTCTCCTACATCTGACCAGGAACAACACTTACGAAAGATTTCACAAAAAAGGTCACAGTAATAATAGTCATAATAATATCAGCAATGACAACAGTAATAATAGTTGACGCTAATAATAAATATAACAACAATAATGATAATGATAGTAACAATAATAGTGAATGGCATAAGGAGTTTATAAATTATTTAATACATTTGAGTCTGTGATTAGAGTTATCAGGAGTGAAAGGATTATAGATGAAGGAGAAGACTGAAGTGACGGTAACAGTAGAAAATAGGAAACAATAAAATACAGATAGAGAACTCTTCTGACAAGAGGGGGAGAGGGTAATTTATGGCGTGGAAGGAATTTGCGAGACTAAGCTTCGGATCTGAGTATGGGATAGATGGCTATTGTGGTAGAAGATGGGCTATTAGCTGTCTTTTGAATCTTGGAAGGGATCTGGTTTCTCTGATATTTTGCGCAACATTGTTCCAGAGTCGGACTCCTGGATACGGAGAAGGATTTAGAGAATATGGCAGTGTTACGTGCTGGTACAGAGAGGATTTTACTGTGTTGAAAGAGGGTGTTTCTGTTGTGCTGTTCAGATAGTAGTATAAAAGTTGACGATAAATAAGAGGGAGTGCAGTGATTGAGAAGACGACAGAGTAAGCATAGGGTATGATAGTCTCTACGTTTATTGGCACGTATCTATGATAATTGTTTGTAGGCAGGATTGATATGGTCGAAGACGCGAACGTCACAAATGTATCGTGCACAAGCATTCATCGCCAGTTCCAATCTGCGTGAGCTTTCGTATGAAAGTCCTTGGAGAATAGCATCATCATAGTCGAGTATAGGGAGTATAGGGAGTATATGTGACTCTACAAGCTTGTTTTTAAGCTCGAAAGGAAACACTTTTTTATATTTATGTAGTGAGTGAAGTGACACTGACACCTTCCAGACTACAATTGTGTGTTCAGTCCAGCCTAGATGATGTCCCAGAATTATTCCCAAGTTCTCTGCAGAAGAAGAAAAGGTTATTTCTGTGCCGTTTAGGATTAATGGTGGAAGAGATTCTCTATACTGATGGGTAATCAATCTTTTATGAGCGACTAATGTTACTTGTGTTTCAGAGAGTTAAGTTCCAGACCTAAATTCTGCCCCCAGTCTAGCAAGGCAAGTAATTCAGCATTTACAAGCTGGATGGCTATGCACAAGTTTGTCGGGTTGACACTTAGACATAACTGGAGATCATTAGTGTATAAATGGTATTTACAGTGAGAGAGAACAGTTGAGACGTCAACGACATACAATGAGAATAGTAGCGGGAGCGGGCCCAATACTGATCCTTGAAGGACACGTGACACTTCATTCCCCCATTGTGACCTTTTTGTTCCAATCATTACTATTGCTGGCGTAAGGTAAGAGTGGAACCATTCTACAGCATTTGAAGAAAAGTTTAGGTTTTAGAGTTTAGCAAGCGACAACGTCCACACTGTCGAATGCTTTGCTGATATCTAAAAATCACATAGGAGTCGCCTGCTCCTTATCCTTGGCTTGTTTTAAATTATCAGTGACTTTTATAAGAGCAGTCGTCATGCTGCGATTTTGCCGGGAACCAGACTGGTATTCATCTAAAAGGTTATGTGATGTTAAAGAATTAGTGAGCTGCCTGTGAACTATATATTCTAAAATCTTGGATAGTGCTATTAGAATCGGAGGGCTCTTTGGCAGATTCCTTCTTTGCTAATGGTTTTATGAGGCCCTGATTCCAGTCTGATGGGAAGATGCAAGAGGTTAAAGAATTGTAAATAACGTCTGTAACCATGGTAAACAGTGGATCGAAGAGAAAACTGAGTATTTGCACTGCAATATTATTGCGTCCTTCAGCTCCAGAATGAATTCGCGCAATTGACTTCCTGCACGTGTTAGAGTTTACAGTCATCAGAGAAAATTTCTCGTATCCATTAACCTCTGATGCATTAAGGGAATCGATAGTTTGTTTTGATGAAGCTGTTTGGTTTTGGGGGCGCTCAAGAGATAGTTTGTGCTCTTGTGTGTTTGTCAAGTACAGATGTCGGCGATGCGAAATACTCATTTAGGTCTCCTATAGGGCAGTAGGTACATAATATTTTGAATAGGAACCCATGTGCGGAAATGTACCGTTTCCGTACTAAAGTCGTTTGAAAACATGTTTATTAGGTAGGTATACAACAGGGTAGTAGCGGTGAGGTGTGGTTGCGTCGGATTGGCTGATGTCATTTGAAATTAGAATTATATATCAATACCTTCAGCTACTGACGGGCGTTGATATACAGGGTGGTCCATTGATAGTGACCGGGCCAAATATCTCACGAAGTAAGCATCAAACGAAAGAACTACAAAGAACGAAACTCACCTAGCTTGAAGGGGGAAACCAGATGGCGCTATGGTTGGCCCGCTAGATGGCGCTGCCATAGGTCAAACGGATATCAACTGCATTTTTTAAAAAAATAGGAACCCTCGTTTTTATTACATGTTCGTGCAGTACGTAAAGAAAGATGAATTTTTTACTTGGACCAGTTTTTTCGCTTTGTGATAGATAGCGCTGTAATAGTCACAAACGTATAAGTACGTGGTATCACGTAACATTCCGCCAGTGCGAACGGTATTTGCTTCGTGATGCATTACCCGTCTTAAAATGGACCGTTTACCAATTGCGGAAAACGTCGATATGATGTTGATGTATGGCAATTGTGATCAAAATGCCCGACGGGCGGCTGTCATGTATGCTGCTCGGTATCTGCACCTACATCTAAATCCATACCCCGCAAGCCACCTGACGGCGTGTGGCGGAGGGTACCCTGAGTACCTCTATCGGTCTTCCCTTCTATTCCAGTCTCGTATTGTTCGTGGAAAGAAGGATTGTCGGTATGCTTCTGTGTGGGCTCTAATCTCTCTGATTTTATCCTCATGGTCTCTTCGCGAGATATACGTAGGAGGGAGCAATATACTGCTTGACTCTTCGGTGAAGGTATGTTCTCGAAACTTTAACAAAAGCCCGTACCGAGCTACTAAGCGCCTCTCCTGCAGAGTCTTCCACTGGAGTTTATCTATCATCTCCGTAACGCTTTCGCGATTACTAAATGATCCTGTAACGAAGCGCGCTGCTCTCCGTTGGATCTTCTCTATCTCTTCTATCAACCCTATCTGGTACGGATCCCACACTGCTGAGCAGTATCCTGGACGACACCATCCACGTTCCCGGACCGTTCGCCAGATACTCACGTTATTTAAGGAAACAGGAAGTGTTCAGCCACAGGTGAAACGTCAACCACGACCTGCAGCAAATATTAATGCCCAAAGAGGTGTTATAGCTGCTGTCGCGGCTAATCCAAACACCAGTAGCAGACAAATTGCGCGAGAATTGGGAATCTCAAAAACGTCGGTGTTGAAAATGCTACGTCAACATCGACTGCACCCGTACCATATTTCCGTGCACCAGGAATTTCATGGTGACGACTTTGAACGTCGTGTACAGTTCTGCCACTGGGCACAAGAGAAATTACGGGACGATGACAGATTTTTTGCACGCGTTCTATTTAGCGACGAAGCGTCATTCACCAACAGCGGTAACGTAAACCGGCTTAATATGCACTATTGGGCAACGGAAAATCCACGATGGCTGCGACAAGTGGAACATCAGCGACCTTGGGAGGGGGGGTTGGTTAATGTATGGTTCGGCATAATGGGAGGAAGGATTATTGGCTCCCATTTTATCGATGTCAATCTAAATGGTGCAATGTATGCTGATTTCCTACATAATGTTCTACCGATATTACTACAAGATGTTTCACTGCATGACAGAGTGGCGGTGTACTTCCAACATGATGGATGTCCGGCACATAGCTCGTGTGCGCTTGAAACGGTACTGAATATCATATTTCATGACAGGTGGATTGGTCGTCGAAGCACGCACGTTCACCGGATCTGACGTCCCCGGATTTCTTTCTGTGGGGAAAGTTGAAGAATATTTGCTATCGTGATCCACCGACAACGCCTGAAAACATGCGTCAGCGCATTGTCAATGCATGTGCGAACATTACGGAAGGCGAACTACTCTCTGTTGAGAGGAATGTCGTTACACTTATTGCCAAAGGCATTGAGGTTGACGGACATCATTTTGAGCATTTACTGCAAAAATGTGGTATTTACAGGTAATCACGCTGTAACAGCATGCGTTTCTCAAAGATGATAAGTTCACAAAGGTACATGTATCACATTGGAACAAACGAAATAAAATGTTCAAACGTACCTACGTTCTGTATTTTAATTTAAAAAACCTACCTGTTACCAACTGTTCGTCTAAAATTGTGAGCCATATGTTTGTGACTATTACAGTGCCATCTATCACAAAGCGAAAAAAGTGATCCAACTAAAACATTCGTACTTCTTTACGTAATACACGAATATGTGATAAAAATGGGGCTTCCTATTTTTAAAAAAAAAGCGGTTGTTTTCCGTTTAACCTATGGCAGCGCCCTCTAGCGGGCCAACCATAGCGCCATCTGGTCCCCCACTTCAAGCTAGACAAGTTTCGTTCTTTGTAGTTTTTTCGTTTGACGCTTATTTCGTGAGATATTTGACACGGTCACCATCAATGGACCACCCTGTATATCAACGGGGACAGGCGAAAATGTGTGCTTCGATCGGGACTGGAACCCGTGATCTCTTGCTTACTTGGCAGACGCTCTAGCCACCTGAGCCACCGAGGGCACAGAGGATAAGGCGGCTGCAGGGATTACCTCGCGCACGCCTCCCGCGAGACCCACATTCTCACCTTATATGTCCACACACTACATTCGTAGTGTCCCTACCCAGCACACTCATCACTCGTGGAAGTCATTCTTACCAAGTCCCGTAAGAGTTCGGGTAATATGTGTGCATCCGCACAGAAGAAGAAGGCCATGGCCGGTATTACCAGAACTAGATATTTATATGGGTGTGGTGTCTGTTCTTTCGGACATCCTCCATCCCAAGGTTCAAATCACGCACTATACATCTTGTCTATAGCCGGGTAGGGTGAATCACGATTTTCACATGCTTGACACGTGGGAAAAGGTACATGGCTACAGCTCTGGACACGCACATCTTCGGCGAGCCGACTGGATCGCATACACGTGTCACAAGGTCTTACACAGATAGTGGTGGTAGCCGAACGATACTCTCTGACCTTCTCCCATCACAGCGCCTATATATGCACGATGTTCCTCTATCCCCAACAAGTCTTGTGTAGTAACGGCCTTTGAAAGATGAACGTAACTCACCTTCAGGACCGAGACTGCCGCCGGCAGGCCGCTATAACGTGGACCAATTGTGAACAACTTCACTCCCAATACCCTTTGAATTTGGCGTGGTGGTTCCTCTGTACCAAACCGGCAATCAGCAAGACACTTGTGCAGTTTGGCAAGGACACGGCTTTCGATCACATAGTGTATCTTCATCCAAATTGCTCGTGTCATCGGCTGTTCGAGATTCGAATTCTGGAATATTTATTTCGTTTTCTTTGGTGAAGGTGTTTCGGAAAACCGTGTTTAGCAATTGTTCTTTGGTGGTACTCTCATCAGTGACATCGCCATTGTTATCACTCAGTGAAATTATTGATTGCGTCTTGCTGGTGGTGTGCTGTAAATACGTATAACTAGAATATCTTTTGGTTTTCTACAACGAGACAGAGTTGTGGAAACTATTAAAACTGCCTCGCATTGAAGTTAGCGTTAAATTTCGAGCTTCTCTAACCTTTCGCAATCTTGGGGATTTTGTCTTCTGTTGACTTTTGTATGCTTTTTTGGTGGCTTCTGCAATAATGTTCTGACCCGTTTCGTGTACCATGGGAAATCAGAAGAATCTTTTATTAATTTATTTGGTATATAGCTTTCAATTGCCGTCGGTACTATTTCGTTGAATTCAGACCACGTCTGGTCTGCATTTACATAGTCAGATAGGAATGAGTGTATACTGTCTCTTAGACAGGCCTCAGGCGAATTTTTATCTGCGTCTCTAAGTATCGGCTCTCTGACGGATAACGGATTTTTCAGTCTTCCTTGTTAACCTTGTTTTGACCCTTCAATACTGTGATGAGTCGTTAGAAACAACAGGTGGTTCGGAATCCACTTTAAACTGTAGATCCCTTTTCCCCGATTGGGTATCTGGGGTAGGCTAGGGACACGAAAGTCGGCGAAGTGGCAACGAGTAGAAAGACTTGCACCAGGGTATTGAGTAGCACGAAATTATTAATATTATTATTATCTATAAATATAAATTAAGTTTTGACGGAATCCTCAGAGCCCGAGTCCTGCTGGCGCTTGTCCAGTTTCCTTAGGTAAACTTTACCCTGGTGGATTATACACATCAATACTCTTCACATGATATGCTGTATGAGAAAAAGTTTTACACCCTTACCTACATGATTATATGAGACGAAATGCGGTATAAAAACGTAAAGATGAGAGTGTGTTCAATAAAATGGTTCAAATGGCTCTGAGGGCTATGGGACTTAACATCTATGATTCATCAGCCCCCTAGAACTACGTAAACCTAACTAACCTAAGGACATCACACAACACCCAGTCTTCACGAGGCAGAGAAAATCCCTGACCCCGCCGGGAATCGAGAACGCTACCGCACAACCACGAGCTGCGGACTGTGTTCAATAGCTGGCCTTTCCGTTTACAATGTGTCATATTTATGAGCAGACCATAAATACACATTTCAGCATAGACTCGCAAGTGGAAAGCAACACTTCCACCAGAAATTACCGCATCCTACCGAGCTGATAGTTTGCGCAGCTGGCTCTTATTGATTTTATTTCAGTGATTACAAAATGAAATCAAATGCACACCTTGGATAGCCAAGTCAGTTAGTGAACACCGATCTGAACGAACAAGAAAATGAATGTTTCGAACGGGTTGTAATCAGCCTGCAGGTAATCAGAATTCTCTTTCAGTGTGGAGCATCCTTCTTTACGACACGACCATGGACTAGTGCTCTGTGTAGGTTGGTTGTCTGTTGAAATTATTCTAGCTACGTATGCTTAATGTCTGGTTCGAATGTTACATCAGGCAACCAATCTTGAACATGCACAAACAGCCCGTGCATCACCTCTGGTAACGCCAGTTGAACAATGTAGGGTTTCGCGAAAGCACATTCAAAACGACGTCTCTTCTCTCCCTACTGGAAGAGAGTAGGCCACGACAGAGGCGGAAATCACGCCAGTTTGAAGCTCACCTGTGAGCTTCTTTAGACGAGAGTTTTTTTTTTTATTAATGGGCAAATCTTCATGTAAGGTCACAGGGCACTTATTTCTTATGGTATTTGATCTTTATGTGTGGAAAATACTTGTACTGCTGCCGGACTGGAATTCGAATTCAGATCTCCCCTTTCGCCAGGTCTGACACCCTTGAGACGACACATTTCAACAGTTTCATTGTTCCCCACAATTCCTAAATACTCCACCAAAAGCATGTGTCTGGATGCGAAGTCTGGTGTGGCACAAAAGTTTCCATCCTGTCATTTCAAGCTGTAACACACGCACACCAAACCACAGTTGAGAAGTAATTGAGTGCAATTGATATATTGAATCAGATTTGGGTGAAAAAACGCCGGAAATCGACCAACTGTAGTATGGAGACTAATGAGCACATCTCCAGGACGACACGCATGAGCTAACAGCGCTGGAAATCGCCACTGAAGATAAAATAAGCGAAACGCGTGCGGCAATAAACAAACTGCCTTCAATTAGTTGCATAGACGGAACATACATCCACGAATAATTAAGATTTTTAACGCCTGTCGTGCGTTTTCAGCAATATCGATTGGTGCTGATTTCGACTACAGTCAGACACAGAACTTGTTGTCGTATCATTTCAGGTTCAAACATGCCACTCGCAATTACTGATAAAAAAGGTTTCGATAGTCAACGTCTTTTTGTGTGTGGTCAAAAACGATGATCTGTACAGAGTTAAATTGCCAATCGACGCAGAAGCTTTCGTCGTGCTATTTGCAGTTCAGACACGGGCAAATATCGCTACTGGTGAAATAAACCGACATTTAACGTCTACTTGTTACTAGAAGTCAGCGATGATAGATGGTGAGTTCGAATCCCAGTAAGGCAAAACTTGTTCCTTTCGTCATTTCAGTTTTAATCATCTCGCTACTGATGAAATATTACAATTTCTGACATTTGATTGTGCTTTGTCAACGAACCGATTAGGTGCTGGGTTCGTATCTCCATCCAACACAAAACCTTATGCCATTTCATTTCAAGTTTAACGTGTGCAAACTTCGTTACTTGTGATTGAAACAATATCTAAGGTCACTCGTGATTAGTTAACAGGAACAGGAACAGTCCCGGATATCCAGTCTAGTACAAAAAATTTCGACATGTAATTTCAAGGTGAAAGTGGCTTTTAGAAATGTAATTTATTGTAATAAATCTGAATTTGCAAGCGTAATGGCTTTGTCATCTCTATTAACTTGTGTTCTGATATTTACATTATCGTGGTATTGAATTGCATCTGGAATGAGAGCTATACAAATCAGTTATCTCTTGTGGTCTCTTGCTGTAACCACTTTGTATACTCAAGTGACTGTACCGAAAAGAGAGCAGAGTGGGCTGCATACAAATCAAGCGAAACACGAGTATGTGTGTGCCTGTGTACGTGTGCATGTATGTGTTTTTCTGGACGTGCCCATACACCCATCTCAACAGTGGAATGTCAGTTATGAAGATACGAACTTGAGGACAACACATTACACAGTTCCCGAGTGGAATAAATCTCCAACCCGGCCGGGAATCTAACCTGGGCCCCGTCGGTTAACAATCCGCCCCGCTGACCGCGTAGCTACCGAGGCCGAAACGAAATGCAATTCAAGCCATTCGGATGCTTTTGAGCGTGGTAGTACATCCCTCTATATAATACGTATAGATTACAACGGCGAACGTGACTGTTTTTTAATAATACTGCAGAACACATACTATTAATGATATTCTGCACGATGAAATTGAAAAGAAAAAGTACACGCGCAGGATTTGAACCAGTACAGTGAATGAAGTAGCGGTGAACTTCAACCGCTGCGCTATGTTTGCTTGGTCGAACCGTGACTAACATTGCGGATACAGCAGTTAGGCATCGAACTTCAACATCGATTTTCTAGGAAGCTAGCGGCCGTTTCATGAAAAGCCACTAGCCAGGCACTGAGAAGCGGTCCCCCTACAACATACCTAAGACTCATCAAAATCCGTGATTAACAGGTCTGATCGTCCTCTTGCTAGCTTCACAAACAAGTATTTACTTTCTCAGGGCAAAAAATAAATTTGAATCTCTCCACACTCGAGTTATCAATGGCCCATCGAACTGGTCCCATATAACAGCTAGAAACAACTTAATACACATTCTGTCCAAGAGGCGGCATCATCATGCAGGTAGTTGAAAGGCGGTACAGTTTAAAAGACTCAGCCCTACTTTAGTGAAATTCGTGTGCAGCTTTCCGTATATAAAATCTTTCATGAGGAAACGACGTTTCCCTTGGGGGTATTAGACATGGAGGTAGTGGACCATTTCAGAGCTGACACGGCCAGTGTTTGGTAACTGATGGAAGACTTAGACAACAACATCCACTGCCACTGCTATGTCTCTTCACCACGTAGCCCCAATGTAAAATTTGGTGCCTATACAAGCTGCATACTGCAACGGCTGCTCGTCCGAGTCATGACAGCTACGTGCTCCGGTGTAGAAATATCTCGTCCTATTCACACAGGCTCTCTGCACTGTTGTTAATTTAATAACACGTTTTTAACCTGTGACACACTAAACTTTGGTAACTTAGTTTAAATTAAAGGGAAAACTTGTTATCCATATATTTTTCAGTGCACTAGATAGTTTCTTACTTTATATTATTTCTGCAATACAGGCAATGGCTTAAGTTAGAGATTAATGCCCTTTTGAAGTTTTTATTCACTCAACAATTTGGTTACCGGTGCTGCAACACACACATAAGACATCCATACGTTATGTTTAATTTTATTTCTTGTAATGGTCACTATAATTTACGGTACTAAATTTTATGCGACCATCAGTTTGATTACTTTTATTAGATGTGCTTGTCATCTTTAACATTGATTGTAATGCTGTTCTTATTTTTTTCCACGTTGATATGAAGATGGATTGGGAAATAAACGGAAACAAGTAATCGCTTAGATCTGTACTAAAATATTCTCTTGAAATAGTTTTCTTTAACATTTCCCAATGTCAAACTTGGTTATTTAATTCTGACACAACCGAGTTTATGGTTCGTAAACTCCTTTTTTAATTTCGTCTTTGTGGTTAAAAGGGTGGCATTTAAAATCATCTCCCACTGCAAATGACAGCACTGTAAGCCAAAATATTTGTGCACCGGCTGACAAACGTAGATGAAGTTACAAGTAATGGGATGAAGAGAGCAGAGTGCTTTTTAAATGCTGTCGTGTGCCGGAACACGCGATTTGCGAGAGTTGCGAGAGAGCTATTACCGCTGCACGCCGCTGCACAGGTTTTAATAACGCTAATAATAGGGCTTGTTGATTCACCAACACAGTTCGTTTTTGTGTGCAGTAAAAGGATAAGCTTTCAGCCTCTGCTTTTATCCCACCAGTGGCGTCAGACCCACCTGTTGCTTCCCGTAAAAGCCGACCCCACCACTGCTGCTTGTTACAGGGAAATAGATCACTTCCACTAACAGAGCATTTCCCAAGTAATAAGGGAACGGCATCTTCCTAAGGAGATTAATCATCATTTCACGCAGTTAGTCTGAGTGGGAAAAACAGTTTATGAGTCGTGCAGTGTACGGAGTGGTAACGCAAGCACTCCCACTATGTTCCACAATGCAGTAGTGATACATGTATTGAAGATAATAAGATATCGTGCTCGCTGGTGGAAGCACAAAAGCTTACAAACGTGGACAGGGCGAGACGGCACTCATAGGCAACACGGGGCCAGAACTGTCAACTCTTAAAGTGGTTTTTCGGTCCTTTAGGTTTATGCAGAGGTAACGAAACTACACCACCCATGCCTTAAAAGAAGTCACACCTAGCACATCACAAGCGTGAAAAGAAAAAAGTGAAGTAGACAAACCACAGGTTATCCTCTTCGTACTTCCGGAAGGCGTTCGATACAGTTTCGCACTGTCGCCTGATAAACAAAGTAAGAGCCTACGGAATATCAGACCAGCTGTGTGGCTGGATTGAAGAGTTTTTAGCAAACATAACACAGCATGTTGTTATCAATGGAGAGACGCCTACAGACGTTAAAGTAACCTCTGGAGTGCCACAGGGGAGTGTTATGGGACCATTGCTTTTCACTATATATATATATATATATATATATATATATATATATATATATATATATATATATATATATGACCTAGTAGGTAGTGTCGGAAGGTCCATGCGGCTTTCGCGGATGATGCTGTAGCATACAGAGAAGTTGCAGCATTAGCATTAGAAAATTGCAGCGAAATGCAGGAAGATGTGCAGCGGATAAGCACTTGGTGTAGGGAGTGGCAACTGACCCTTAACATAGACAGATGTAATGTATTGCGAATACATAGAAAGAAGGATCCTTTATTGTATGATTATATGATAGCGGAATAAACACTGGTAGCAGTTACTTCTGTAAAATATCTGGGAGTATGCGTGTGGAACGATTTGAAATGGAATGATCATATAAAATTAATTATTGCTAAAGCGGGTACCAGGTTCAGATTCATTGGGAGAGTCCTTATAAAACGTAGTCCATCAACAAAGGAGTTGGCTTACAAAACATTCGTTCGACCTATACTTGAGTATTGCTCATCAGTGTGGGATCCGTACCAGGTCGGGTTGACGGAGGAGATAGAGAAGACCCAAAGAAGAGCGTGCGTTTCGTCACAGGGTTATTCGGTAAGCGTGATAGCGTTTTCGGAGATGTTTAGCAAACTCTAGTGGCAGACTCTGCAAGAGAGGCGCTCTGCATCGCGGTATAACTTTCTGTCCAGGTT
This sequence comes from Schistocerca gregaria, assembly GCF_023897955.1. Classification (NCBI taxonomy): domain Eukaryota; kingdom Metazoa; phylum Arthropoda; class Insecta; order Orthoptera; family Acrididae; genus Schistocerca; species Schistocerca gregaria. Next base: position 416,805,330 of record NC_064931.1, read on the forward strand.
TGGAGAGGGTGCGTTTCTGGATGAGGTATCGAATATATTGCTTCCCTCTACTTATATCTCCCGAGGAGATCACGAATGTAAAATTAGAGAGATTCGAGCGCTTTTCGGCAGTCGTTCTTCCCGCGAACCATACGCGACTGGAACCGGAAAGGGAGGTAATGACAGTGGCACGTAAAGTGCCCTCCGCCACACACCGTTGGGTGGCTTTCGGAGTATAAATGTAGATGTAGATCTATAACGCTCGTCGCGTGATAGCTGAATGCGAGTGAAATTAATAAATAGTTGCGAGAGGGAAACAGCAACTTCCTGTTGGCAGAAACAGCGTTTCGTTGTTCCTGTTCAAACGAAAACGTTGCTCCAGAAGACCACTTGTCCAATGTCTGGACATCGTGGATGAAATTGCAGGACAGCCACAGAGCTCTTGGTAGTTGCACCAGTCAGTAACATAGGAAGTGTGTGATCTTGTTACGATGCAAAATATTCTGCAATTTTTTGTTTGTTTCAGAAACTTCGGTGAAGTTGATGTGTCTTGTCTAAATAAGACTATAGGTGTGAGAACAGATCTGAGAGTGAACCATCTACGCTAAAAATTCCACGTAAATCTTAAGAAAACTTAAATGTCAGTGGTAGGAAATAGAAAAAAAACTGCATTATGCTGCATTATGATGCATTATGTACAATTATTCAGTAACAATCAACCTGTTACGTCCAGGGAAGTTAAAGAATGAATAATTAGCTCTTGACAACATTTCCTTGTCTGTAAATATTATTACCCACCACCTGTTTTATAATTTCAAATCTTTGAGTACACAAACAGTGCGAAACAACAGTGACAAATAGAAATAGAGACTAGCGATCCCCCAGGTGATATCGCCATGAACAAATATGAAAAAGTCATTAAGAAATCGAAAAATGGTAAAACAACTCATGTTGGTGATATGGGAGAGGAACAAATTAAACATTTCGGTACTAAACCAATTTACATTGCTTATATCAGTTTTTCCTATTGCTTTGTCCCTAAGTAAGGAATTTACTCCTAATGCTTGCCACTCACATTCTCTTTGAGGCTTTGGGAGACTTAATTTAGTAGCTCCAAGTCATGGTTATGAATGTCAGTGCAGCCACCGTGCGGTGCGGCATGCTGCTTCACTACACGACGAAATTATGCCGTTATATGATAAGTTATCGATAGACTCAAATTAACTTCCTCCATTTCGGTAGTAACAAAATCGTGTAAATTCGGTTCACCAGCCTTACCTTGTCTTTCAGGTGACATATAGCTAACAGCTCTACTGCAATTTATTTACATTTAGTGAACTCACAAACTCCGAAAACTGCAACAGAAACAAACATCCCGTAACCCCCAACTATCATCCTACAATGTCATCAGAAATTACAGTAAAACAAAAAAGCAAGTGTAACGAGATGATAATGGTTTATTTCCAGTTTAAGGCGCTTCATAACGACAGTTAACTCACATCGGTAGTTATTTGCTCTATAAGGCTTCCTTCCATTAACAATAGCATTATCTTCTATCTCCATATACCATGGTATGAGAAACAAAACTGTAGCTCACCCATCAACGTCGGAAGCTGCCACCGTCAAGAAAAGTATTTCTGCCCTAAATCACAACACTCGCCTTCAGATATCGGATACTGGTGGTGAAAGTCAACATCTATTCAAAAAAACAAAACTTAGTCTTGTAGTCTTTCCATACCATAAGTGAGCTTGACCAGTAGCTATGGATCCCAAATGTCAGTTATGAGAAATTGAAATAGTGCTGAAGTTAATCATGTCCTACGTCCGTCTGGTCTCTAGGACCCTTCTTCTATCCTCGACGCTAAACATAAACCGTCTTGTCGATTCTACCTTCTACAGTGGTCCCCGAAACATTTTAAGATTCATGCATTTTCAGTAATCGACGCTGTAGTTGGAGTTCGTTTGGCATTAACTTGCACACACGGGCCTTTGCACTAGTCTGTTCTCCTATGCTCCTAAAAACGCTGCTATATGACGTGCTGCGTTCTGATAAAAGCTGAAGTAACTATCTCACCGTAAACATCAAAAGCGTTCTCATAACAATACGGGAAGTTCTCACATCAAACACAGGACAGCTGACAAAAGTAGGAGCCCATCATTAATAGCTGTATACAAATGGAGGCATCGACGCCGCTAGGATATAATACACCTTTTACTAAATGTAAATTAATAACTGCTACCCCTTTCCTTGGATTAAGTGAACTTGCTCGAGTTTCTAAAGTATTAAAGCAACCTGCCTGTTAACCTCGTTTCCAAATGAAGCATTATATAAAAAAGAGAAAATAAAGCTGTAGATGGTTTTCGAACCATTCATGAAGCACTAGATATAGAATGTAACCTGATAAACAAAAACGGTCGCCAGTCCAAATTGGACCAATAATTTCAGAGAATTTATCAGTAATTTATTTCTTTACTTTCTAACTTCTGAAATAAAATGTAAACTTTTAAAACCGGTATTAGGCAAGGACATGATAACAACAAAAGCACTCACAATTTCTATAAAGTTTCCTTCCGTTAAGCATGAACACATTAATAGAACTGTAGACACTACAACAATTACTTACTCATCCACTTGATAAACAGGATACCTCTTTAACGAAAACAGTTTTCTAGAATATGGGGATCCGCCCACTGTGATACCATTCAACAGTACTTTTAGGAGCACTTTTTATACACAGAAACTCATAGCACACACGTTAAATTTTGTAGCACTCATTTTAGCAAAAGTAATTCCAGATAGGTGCGAAAATTTAAACCTACTATTTTCTGAAGCAATTTGGTTTTCAGATCACATTCAGCTATTTAGGAACTATAATACCTCTTAAACTAATTTAATAATCTGACTCCGTGTTTCAAGAGTTTAATAATTAATGTTAGCAAAATCCCAAACAGCTAACTTCACGTTTATGGGTACTCAGAAACTATCAGGATCAAGAACAGAACCCTAGTGTAGGTTATGTCACATAGGTCTGTGATGTTCTCGTTACAAATGAACATTGAATTATAACAATGTGCTGACACACTACAATACACTGTCTCAATTCTAAATAATCTGTACACTGCCTAGAGGTGCCGAATTTTTTATCTGCTGCAGCATTGGTGGTGGGAAAATGTTACGCAATCGTACCAACTGCTGCATTACAGTTCTTCTTTACACTGCCAGACATTTTACATCATTCCACATTATGCAATGTAGCGATAAGCTGATTCTTCTTACATCTAAGGCACTTTTACAACAATTTGGAAATAATTTTACCCTACTTTCCACTCTTGTACGTTCACTCTTCAGCAGCTAGCTACTGACTCCTAACTTCACGTCCTCATGGCTTTTCCTTTGACGCACTAATACCTCCCATACGTAGAGAGACTTCCCTCCATTTTTTCCTTCATAACCATTACAGTTCTATCGAGTCCCTATGCATGAATCTGAAAAATGATATTTTTGTGTGTTTGATTTATTAAAGGAATATACCTTATAATTACATTCAATAAAATGAATTCATACATTTGGGAACAGACAATAATAATAATACACCAATATTTACTTAACAGCACAGAACTGTTATTTTTATAACATCGATGGCTTAAGGTACTGGTGTTACACATACACCGCATTTCAAGTATGTAACCCGTTAAGGATAATATCAATGAGATGTTCAGTCTACAATTTTTCCAATATTTTATTAAATGTTGCCGCACCCAAAATTTGTCAGTGCATTTCTTTGGTCTACAACAGCCAAACGACAATTAAAAATAATTTATAATTTCTGTTTCAAATTGGGATAGCCAACATATTTTCCATTCATTCCTATCATGAGTTTCACGACTATATAGTAGAGCTTAGAAAATTTTGTAATACTCCTGCAGTTTAGGGTACTTTTTCTTGTCGTAAGTGGTTTTAATTGATTTGCAACACTCGTTATTATTCTAGTGTTATCTTATGTTTTTTGTGTATAGATGCACTTGTCCTTTAACTGTTTACCTCATTAAAAACTCGTTGAAAAGGCTCCCTCATCATCATTTTTCATAGTTAAGTTCGTCGAAGTTCTTGCAATTTAGATTAATCATTCATCAGTAATTATCCATGCCTTTAATGTAATATATTTTGTAGCTGAGTGGCTGAAACAAACCCAGTGGGTTAACCTCACTTGAGAAAGACGATTATATTTTCAGAATGTCAGGGCTTTTTGATCTGTATGTATGTATCTCCACACAAATAGCTCCTGAATTACTTAAAATTCTAAATAATCATCAGAGCCTCCTTTTCAGATATTGTATAATTTTCCTCATATTTGTCGCAGTTCTACTTACAAATGCAATCGTTTTGTGTATTTTTCCTGGTTCAACTATTTCGTGAAACTTCTCCACTTATACTCCAGTAAAACTGCTGTCAGCTCTCATATCAAAATGTTACAATACATTGGGATAAAGTAATATGTTATCGTTAGTAATTCCTTTTTGACAGCTTCCAAATCCTATCGATAGTTTTCCGTAAACACAAAAGAATTATTTTGCCTTATTAGGTTGTTTAACTTCTGGCTGTTGAAAACATACTCCTTGGAAAACTTTTAAAATAATCCACAGAGCCTAAAGTAAGTTTTAAGCTGTTGCTTCTTCTTAAGTAGCACGCAGGCAGGCAAGCAGGGACATTAACACCTGTTAATTTTTCTTGGTCCTTTCCAGTCCTAGATGTCGTAATTATGTGCGCCAAGAATTTAATTTCTTTCTTGAAAAACTCACATTCATTTACTATGAAAGTCATTCCCCAGCCTGAAGACCTTTATAAACCTTATTCAGTAATTCATAGTGTTCAGTCCAATCTCGAGCTGCAGTTAGAAAGCTATCTACGTAAACAGTCAATCTAGCACTTAAATCTACACTCCTGGAAATTGAAATAAGAACACAGTGAATTCATTGTCCCAGGAAGGGGAAACTTTATTTACACATTCCTGGGGTCAGATAAATCACATGATCACACTGACAGAACCACAGGCACATAGACACAGGCAACAGAGCATGCACAATGTCGACACTAGTACAGTGTATATCCACCTTTCGCAGCAATGCAGGCTGCTATTCTCCCATGGAGACGATCGTAGAGATGCTGGATGTAGTCCTGTGGAACGGCTTGCCATGCCATTTCCACCTGGCGCCTCAGTTGGACCAGCGTTCGTGCTGGACGTGCAGACCGCGTGAGACGACGCTTCATCCAGACCCAAACATGCTCAATGGCGGACAGATCCGGAGATTTTGCTGGCCAGGGTAGTTGACTTACACCTTCTAGAGCACGTTGGGTGGCACGGGATACATGCGGACGTGCATTGTCTTGTTGGAACAGCAAGTTCCCTTGCCGGTCTAGGAATGGTAGAACGATGGGTTCGATGACGGTTTGGATGTACCGTGCACTATTCAGTGTCCCCTCGACGATCACCAGAGGTGTACGGCCAGTGTAAGAGATCGCTCCCCACACCATGATGCCGGGTGTTGGCCCTGTGTGCCTCGGTCGTATTCAGTCCTGATTGTGGCGCTCACCTGCACGGCGCCAAACACGCATACGACCATCATTGGCACCAAGGCAGAAGCGACTCTCATCGCTGAAGACGACACGTCTCCATTCGTCCCTCCATTCACGCCTGTCGCGACACCACAGGAGTGTATTTCCCAAAACCAATGCCAACCATGTATGAAAAAGGAAAACGACGTATTTAACCCAACAGGTACAGCCTTCACCGAAAAACGTAAAAGAGGTGCAATTACGTGACTCATGGGATAACGCAAATCGCCAGTATCCCACGGCCAAATCACGGCTAGTCACACAATATTCATTGTTAAGGCTCTGTAGCATGATGAATTTCTCTTTTTATTAAATTTTTAATGTCTGTGCATCGAGTACTACTCTCACCCTTCCGTCTTTCTCACTTACGAGATAAACATAAAAAGCGGCAGTCCCTTTGGCTCATCACTTTTGATTTATTTACCTTTAATAATGTGACTGGAGGGGAGTTGTGTTAGTTTAATGACTACAGTGATCATATGATGTGATTTCATTTCCTATTTTTAACACTCTATATGGTACTGGCTGTATCAGTTTGTTTTTATTGGCGAGCTTTGGAAGTGAGCACCGCTGCGAACATAAGACAGCTGACTTGTAGCGAAGTTCGGCGAAACGATCCCTGTGTAGCCGAGGGCACGCAGGAATTCGCAGAACTACAGGAGGGAAAGCAGCGACAAAAGGCACCTCGCCTTGTTAAGAAGAAAGTCACTTCACCGAGAGATTTTCTGTGGGAGACGCTATTGTGCGGTTTGTAGCATTGGTCCGCTGTCGATGGCCAAGATCAAAGCATTTGTCGTGGAGGATGGAATTCTGTCAGCTGGTGGTACGCGCAGGTATCATGTTAAGAGAAACACTTCAGCATATCAACATCTCCCGGACTTAAAAAAGAAAAGGCCAAACAGCTCTGATCTACTAAATGTTCAGAAGCTGCAGCAATGTCAGCGATTAGACGCGTGGACAGTTTTTTAACATTTCTCAGGACCTGTAATGTGAGGCTAGCTGGTGGCTGCAACAGCACCGATTGTTGTGGCAGAAGTGATGCCAGAAGGAAATAACATTAGTGGGAAGGTTGTTTAGAGAAGAGGGCAGGAAATTCAGTTGACTGGTTTGTCGACATTTCGCCTTTTGCAAATTTCGAAATTTGAGGTAAGTTCTATGGGACCAAACTGCTGAGGTTATCGGTCCCTAGCCTTATACACTACTTACTCTAACTTACGCTACGGACAAAACACACACCAATGCCCGAGGGAGGACTCGAACCTCCGACGGAGGGAGCCGCGCGAACCGAGGAGAGACGCCCCAGATCGCGCGGCTACCCCGCGCGGCTGGCCTTTTGCTTGGCGGTATATTTTGTTAAAAAACAATTATTCCATTGACGGAACGTAGCAACTTTTGAAAGAATTAGAGGTCGTGTTTTATTGGCTACAAGAAGGGAGTAACCCGCTTCATATGGACTTTAAAAAGTAGACCTCTGTAGCAGAGCTTGGAGGTGAACATATCGGAATTCTGCAGGCTGCGCTGTCAACTGTAGGAGCCGCCTACAGATCAATGTTACGAGATCTCAGCCGACTGAACGTAGCGCCGAACTTAAATGGCAGCAAGGCACGGTGTTTCCACTCTGCTCGTTTCACACCAAAGTTTATGTTGAGCACCGGTTACAGCGAAGAGTTTGTAGTTCATAAAGGGTTTCACTGTCCCATGTTCATCATTGCATCTTCAGACCTTTGGGATTCTTTGTTTCTTGATTCAAACAGTCACTGTAATCATCGTATAACCAGGCTATAATACATTTCACAAAGTCAGGTGCGAGATTATTAAGCAACATTCAGCCCACCATTCCAACTGAGTAAATTAAACAACTTTTAACACAATGCATAATACGTAATTTCCTAAAAATATTTCTTTAGAAACTATCTTATAAGATTCGACAGTAAATTTTATGGATTATTTGTGAAAGTTAATAGCTTTGAACAAAATTGCTGTAAACTACATTTGTATCTAAATTATAATAAGATGAATTTGTAAAAAAATTTTGTATAATATTTTTTGAAAAACTCTGCATAAGATAAACGTGTTAAAAAGATATTGTCAACTTGAGTACTGATTCGTGCTGAGGACGTTAGAGTTGTGCAGGAGAAATGTGAAAGAGGTAGTAGTTCCCATCCCAGACAGGATGGAAAGCCGGGAAAGAGAAATAGTGGAATGATTTGGAGGAATGGAGGCACGTAGATCAAAGAAGAGTGAAGTTAGTCTGTAGGCACCAGTGGTAGGGACATTTTAGGCTTAACCTGAGAATGGCTTACGCATCAATCAATGCCTAAGTAGCCTCGGATGGAGACTCCTGTTTTATAGTAGCATGGCATTACAGTTGGGCTATATTATGTAAATAAATTGACGTCAAGAATAGTTTATTAAGCCCAAAAACATAAAGAGCCATGCAAGCTAATGCATGAGTTGGGTACCAGCCACACTGAAACGTCACACCTGTCGCCTACACAAAAGTTAAGAACTTTATTTAGAACAGTAAAAACAGCTTGAACCAGTGAATCTTTTGTGTGTGTTTTTAGAAATAGTAATTTGTTGCTGTCAAGTACTGTTCCAAAAAGCTTCATTTTCCTAAGACATATGCATAGACAGGGTCCTATCCTAGTGAAAATGATTCTGAGTATCCTAAGATTATAAAGAACAATAATTCTGGAAACTTAAGCTAATAAAATATTTTGAAAGCGTTTTTTATACAATCAGGAAATGTTGTTCATGGGGGCATTAAACTTAAAGCTTTCTGGAAGTTGCAGTTTTGCTGAATTCCACATCTTAGTTATTAAATGAAAAGAAAGATCTGCTTAATGAAAACAAAAACAAGAAAGAAAATTATTTATATAAAAACAAAATATCTTGCTATTTTCATAAATAATTTTGAGTGTAGCATTTTCTGATCATATAAATTAAAGTGGTATACTCAAAGTGATTACAGTAAAAGATACTATACTGTTGTATAAAAGATTCAACTGCTTAAATCCAGTGCTGTAATCAAAATAGAACTTAATCAGTTAGATTTGTCTTATACACTCCTGGAAATGGAAAAAAGAACACATTGACACCGGTGTGTCAGACCCACCATACTTGCTCCGGACACTGCGAGAGAGCTGTACAAGCAATGATCACACGCACGGCACAGCGGACACACCAGGAACCGCGGTGTTGGCCGTCGAATGGCGCTAGCTGCGCAGCATTTGTGCACCGCCGCCGTCAGTGTCAGCCAGTTTGCCGTGGCATACGGAGCTCCATCGCAGTCTTTAACACTGGTAGCATGCCGCGACAGCGTGGACGTGAACCGTATGTGCAGTTGACGGACTTTGAGCGAGGGCGTATAGTGGGCATGCGGGAGGCCGGGTGGGCGTACCGCCGAATTGCTCAACACGTGGGGCGTGAGGTCTCCACAGTACATCGATGTTGTCGCCAGTGGTCGGCGGAAGGTGCACGTGCCCGTCGACCTGGGACCGGACCGCAGCGACGCACGGATGCACGCCAAGACCGTAGGATCCTACGCAGTGCCGTAGGGGACCGCACCGCCACTTCCCAGCAAATGAGGGACACTGTTGCTCCTGGGGTATCGGCAAGGACCATTCGCAACCGTCTCTATGAAGCTGGGCTACGGTCCCGCACACCGTTAGGCCGTCTTCCGCTCACGCCCCAACATCGTGCAGCCCGCCTCCAGTGGTGTCGCGACAGGCGTGAATGGAGGGACAAATGGAGACGTGTCGTCTTCAGCGATGAGAGTCGCTTCTGCCTTGGTGCCAATGCGTGTTTGGCGCCGTGCAGGTGAGCGCCACAATCAGGACTACATACGACCGAGGCACACAGGGCCAACACCCGGCATCATGGTGTGGGGAGCGATCTCCTACACTGGCCGTACACCTCTGGTGATAGTCGAGGGGACACTGAATAGTGCACGGTACATCCAAACCGTCATCGAACCCATCGTTCTACCATTCCTAGACCGGCAAGGGAACTTGCTGTTCCAAGAGGACAATGCACGTCCCCATGTATCCCGTGCCACCCAACGTGCTCTAGAAGGTGTAAGTCAACTACCCTGACCAGCAAGATCTCCGGATCTGTCCCCCATTGAGCATGTTTTGGACTGGATGAAGCGTCGTCTCACGCGGTCTGCACGTCCAGCACGAACGCTGGTCCAACTGAGGCGCCAGGTGGAAATGGCATGGCAAGCCGTTCCACAGGACTACATCCAGCACCTCTACGATCGTCTCCACGGGAGAATAGCAGCCTGCATTGCTGCGAAAGGTGGATATACACTGTACTATTGCCGACATTGTGCATGCTCTGTTGCCTGTGTCTATGTGCCTGTGGTTCTGTCAGTGTGATCATGTGATGTATCTGACCCCAGGAATGTGTCAATAAAGTGTCACCTTCCTGGGACAATGAATTCACGGTGTTCTTATTTCAATTTCCAGGAGTGTATTTCAAACAGTGTTTAGTCAGTATTTCACAAGAGTTGAAAGTGTTTACCATTCTCAAACAAAGTACAATCTATGGGTCACCATTTGGTTACTTTCTGAGATGGTCCATAAATAGAAGAATGATACTTTCAAAGTATGTATTAATACTGTGTTAGAAACATGACAATAATTTTGCTTAACTTACTTGGAATAGTAACTGGGTCTTCAAATCTCAGTTATAGAATAGAGAAAATGTTAACATATGTGGGTGCTGTAGTATAATTCATCCGTAGTAAATAAGATGGAGTAAGAACGGAAGTTAGCTGTTATGCTGTACATGAGGAATTGGTGCCACTTCCCTGAGTACCATAAGGTGTATACAAAAGGTATATACAAAGTAGAAAATTACAATTACACATTAGAATAAATCAATGAAGGTAATTTCATGCTTAATTAGGGTGGTGATCGTTCATAAATATTCTTGACCACATAACAGGTCTGGAACCAAAAGGTTACTGGTTCGATCCATGATTACCTAAAATATTTCTCCAGAATGGAATCCGTTCAGCATATCAAATATTAGTGTGGTACTTGTACCTATCAGACATACACCACATGTTCAAACAAGCATTTAAAATTCCTGTAAAAGGGGTAACATTAACTTTAGGAATGTAACATTTAGGAACTACTTTGGAAGTAACTTTTACAGGAATACTTGGAGAAGGTACTACCTGGAACATTCAGACAGGAGTCCACATTTATAAGAGAACGTTATACATAAGTCGTGTTCTACTTTATGTGTGACAGGACGTTTTAATTTTAAGTACAGTTTTTCCTTAGACAGTACAAAATACTATAATTTTTAAATTCTCATCTGAAAGTATGTTCTTGTAATGTTGATAACTTCAATTACTGCTGATATTTTTTAATTGGAGTGGTAGCTTATTGAAAATGGATTGAGCAGTATACTGCACACCTTCCTCCACAAGAGTTAAGGAAGTACGATCCAAATGCAGATTTATTTTCTGCCGAGTATTAACCTTGGGAATAAGCTAATATTGTTAACAAGAAATGACAGTAAGGAATACAAATATTGAGAGGCCAGTGTCAAAATACCCAGACTCGTGAAAAGGGGTCGACAAGAGGTTCGTGAACTTACACCACTTATTGCCTGAACTGTCCGTTTCCGAGCCAAAAATATCCTTTTAGAGTGGGAGGAGTTACCCAAAAATATAATACCATAGCGAATGAAAATGAGCAAAGTGGACTAATTTTCGTGTCGAACGATCACTCACTTCAGATAGCGTTTGAATAGTATAAATGGCAGTATTAAGTGTTTGCACAAGATCCAGAATGTGGGCTTTCTACAACAGCTTCCTATACATCTGAACACCTATAAATTTGAATCATATGCCAATTCTCAGAATTTAAAACGTCAGGTTTTGTTGAATTGTGTGCTATAAACTATAGAAACTGAGTCTCACTGTGATTTAGCGTTAGTTTATTTTCTACAAGCCAGGAACTTAGGTCATGTACTGCACTGTTTGAAACTGAGTCAATGTTGCACACGACATCCTTTACTACCAAGCTAATGTCATCAGCAAACAGAAATATTTTAGAGTTACCTGTAGTACTAGAGGACATATCATTTATATAAATAAGGAACAGGAGTGGCCCCAACACTGATCCCTGGGGCATCCCCCACTTGATTGTACCCAACTCAGACCTCACATCACAACCATTATCAACATTGTGAATAATGACCTTTTGCTGGCTGTTGATGAAGTAAGAGGTGAACCAATTGTGAGCTACTCCCTGTATTCCATAATGGTGTAACTTCTGATGCAATATTTTGTGATCAACACAATCAAATGCCTTAGTTAAATCAAAAAATATGCCAAGCGTTCGAAACCCTTTATTTAACCATCCAGTCCCTCACAGAGAAAAGAGACTACAGCATTTTCAGTTGTTAAACGACTTCTAAAGCCGAACTGTACATTTGATAGCAAATTATGTGATATAAAATCATCACTTATCCTTGCACATACAGCCTTTTCAGAAACTTTAGCAAACACTGATGGCATAGAAATAGGTCTAAAATTATCTGAATTTTCCCTTTCTCCCTTTTTATAAAGTGGCTTTACTACTGAGTACTTAAATCGTTCAAGAAACTGGCCATTCCTAAAGGAAAACTTAGAAATATGGCTAAATACAGGGCTACCATGTGCAGCACAGTACTTTAATATTCTGCTGGACATTCCATTATAACTATGAGAGTCCTTAGTCTTGAGTGATTTAGTTATTGACTCAATCTCCCTCTTGTGTGTATCATAGAGGTATATTTCAGACATCAATCTCGGCAAGGCAATTGCCAAGAACATTATATGATTCGCTGTAGAAACTAAATTTTTATTTAATTCACCAGCAATGCTCAGAAAATGATTGTTAAATATTGCACATATATCTGATTTATCAGTAACAGAAATATTTTTATTGCAAACTGATTTTATATCGTCGACCTTGTGCTGCTGACCTAACAGTTCCTTCACAATTGACCATATGGTTTCAATTTTATCCTGGGAATTAGCTATTCTATTTGCATACCACTTACTTCTCTTTGCCTTCCTAATGACATTTTTAAGTACCCTAGAACACTGTTTGTAATAGGCTTCTGTAGCTTGATTGTGACTACTTCTAACAATTTGATATAATTCCCACTTTGTTCTACAAGATATCATTATCTCACTAGTCAGCCACCTGGGCTGCCTATTGCCACTAGTACCTCGTTTAGAACGTTCTACTGGAAAGCAACGCTCAAAGAGCATGAGAAATCTGTTAAGAAAAGAAGTATGTTTATCATGTATCTAATCAGCACTATAAACATCCTGCCACTCTTGTTCCTTGACAAGGTTTAAAAACTCTCTATTGCTGATGGATTAACTTTCCTACATAGTTCGTAATTAAATATAACATTTGTCTGAGTACTAAAGCCTTTTAGTGTTAAAATCTGAGAATCACCCTTTTACTGACAGAAAGCCCATCTAGTAATGAAGAATGTGTATTGTCTGTGGCTGTGCTACTGTTCCACTGCACCCTATTTGGAGAAAACACAGTCTGCATCAGCTCATATGAACTTATGAGATCTACCAACTTCCTTTCTCTTGCACCATCATATACAAAATCAATATTGAAGTCACCACATATAACTAATGTCTGGTACTTCCTACAAAGTGAATCAAGAACCCTCTCTAGCTTGAGGAGAAATGCTCTGAAGTTGAAGTTAGGGGACCTATCAACAACAATAATTAGAAGTTTAGTTTCACTAAATTCAACTGCCCCTGCACAACAATATTGAAATATCTGTTCAGTGCAGTGTCCTGATAGTCTATGGACTCAAATGGAATACTGTTTTTTACGTACATAGCCACTCTCCCACCCCATATGGAACTCCTTGAATAACAGCTAAACTGTATCCTGGTAAAGGAAGCCTCTGAATTGTCAAATTATTTAATAGGTGCTCTGATACACCAATAACTTCAGAGTCAACATCTATAAGTAGTTCACTAACATTCTCTCTAATACCTCTTATATTTTGATGAAATATGCTAATTCCTTCTCTACTTGCAAACATTACATCCTTAGAAGGTGAGCCCTTAGTTAGAGGGACTTCCTTTAGGCAAGTATACCTATCAGCTTACTTCAATCTAAAAAAAGGTGCTATTGCAAACCTGCACAACTAGACACTAGGTACATACATTGTCCTGTCATTCAGTGCCATGTAAAACACTAATTTTGCTAAAAGCAAATTGATGTCTATTACCCTTTTCTAGGATGAAGTGAACCTAATAGTAAGTTTAAAGTATTGAGGCAATCAGACTGTTAACTTCATTTTCAAACATAAAACTCAATTAGAAAGTGAAAATAAAGCAATAAATGAAATTCAAAGCTAAGTTTATTAAACAATAGGCAAAGTATGTAATCAGATAAGGAAGATGATAGTCAGTCCAAATTGGACAAATAATTCCCGAGTAGTTGCCACTAAAGGTTTTTCTTTATGTTCAAAAGTCAGAAATGAAATATAAACTCTTTCACTGGAATTGGTATAGAATGTGTCGGCAAAATCAATCACACAATTTTTATAAACTTCCTTGCTTTTAAGCACTGAAAAAGTACTAAAACTTTCTGTATTACAACGTTTACTAACTCACCAGCTTAATAAACAAAATATTTCCTTAATGAAAATTAGCGAATTACTTATCAAAACAATTTCCAGAATATGAGGACTCTAGAGTTGTGGAATCTTGCAATAACACTTTCAGTAGCACTTTTCACAAACTTAATGCATAGCATGTATGTTACATTTTGTAGCACTAATTTATGCAAAAGTAATTTCAGACAAGTATGAAAATTTAAACTAATCATTTTTTGCAACAATTTGGCTTTAGATCTTTTATTTATTTATTTATTTGCTTACTGAACACGTCCAGTTACAATGTAAAATCAAATGTTTGAAGGTTAGCTAAAAAATTTGTCCACAGAAATCTAGATGAACAAGGATAATACAACTCGTGTGGTCAAATCATGTTCCTTATTTTTCAAATCCAAAATTGTTATGTGTCTAAACACAGCAATTAACTTAAATATCACATTTATATTTATATTTACAGTTCTGTGTATTCAACCCATTTAAAATTTAAATGAACATTGACACAACACACAATTTGCTTTTGTTTTTGTTCACAGAACAACGAATAACTGTACGAACTGTATGGTTTTTGAGTACAAATCTGTAGTCTCGTAGCATAGATACAGTTTTTCCAGGGTATGTAACAACTTATAGTTGACATTATTACCTTGCCACACCATTGAGAATCTTGTCGAATTACAGTAGTTTTAAACACCTGTAATGAATCTATGAACTAAGTCTGATTTATTGATGCTCCATCTTCCTCCTTTTTCAATGATTTGCTTCCTCACAGTGTCCCTCTCTGTCATTAAATGACTCAGTCGAGAAGGCGGTGGTCAGTAGTATTGGTCCCCTGAATTGCATGCACACATTGAGTCATCAGTTATTTCGAATCGTGTATAACAGGCTTTCAGTTTGCCATGACCTGTCGGCGTGACTGTAAAATCGAGTGATAGTGGTAGTTTAAGTGTTAAACGATGGCGGATCGTAGGAAAACACAGTGTCGCGTTTCCTCGTTTCTAGTTTGTTCTCACAGAATCTCCCATTCATATCTAAATCCTACTAGTTTTTTCCTTATTGCAGTTATAGATATTTTGCTGTAGCCTACAATTTTACGTGATTGGGCTACTCTTTTGGTTAGATTATCGGCTAGTCCATTGACCCATGCCTCTTTATGGGCTTTAAACCACCCGAAATATATCTGCAAGCTGTGCTTCTGCGATCTTCTGATTTTTGATCGTATTTCTTCAATCTGCTGCTGCTGGATTACTGCAACTCTCTCGATATTCGTTAGCTGGGTCACACTCAAGTCCATTTAAAATGGCAAATTTTTCTGCTAGGTTATCTGAGCATTCATTAGTCTGTTCGGGCTGTAATAGATGTGTACGTTTCTGGTTGATAAATGTTGCTATTCCCAAACCCACTCCTTCGTCTGATTTGTCGCCGTCTGTGTATACTTCAACACAATAGTACTTACTTTCTTCATTTATATATATTCTTGAAAAGCTGCTAGTTGTGGCAAGCTTTTATAATCTAGTGCAACGTCTATTGTGTGTCCGGTGTTTTTGTATTTGACTATGTCACTATATTTAGCTCTTTATCGAAAGTATGGTAATATAGGTAATATCCCTCCGTTATAAATAAACTCTAAGAGAAATAGAAATGACAAACCACGAAGCAATTATCCGAATGAGACGGAAATCGGTAGATGTGATGTACATGTACGAACAAACAAATGTTTACAGTTTCAGAAAAACTGGATGATCTATTCATGAGAAAGAGCTTCACAAATTGAGCAAGTCAGTAGCCGTTAGTCCACATCTGGCCCTTATGCAAGCAGTTATTGAGCTTGGCATTGATTGGCTTATGCAAGCAGTTATTCGGCTTGGCATTGATTGACAGAGTTGTTTCTGTTCCTCCTGAGGGACGCAGTGCCAAATTCTGTCCAACCGTTGCGTGAGACCGTCAAAATCCCGAGCTGCTTGGAGGGTCCCGCCCAAAATACTCGAAAAGTTCTTGATTTGGGAGAGATACAGTTAAGAAGACAAGCAACAGATACGCTCACAGTGTGCGGACGAGCGTTGTCTTCCTGAAATCTAAGCCTAGGATGGTTTGCCATGAAGGGCAACAAACGGGGCGTAGAATATCGTCAACGTATCACTGTGCTGTAAGGGTGCCGTGCGCCGAATAGCAACGAATAGGGTCCTGTTGCAAAAAAAAAAAAAAAAAAAAAAAAAAGGGCAATTCCGACCATCACTCCTGGTTGTAGGACTGTATGGCGGGAGACAGTCGGGTTGGTATCCTACCACTGTCTGGAGTGTCTCCAAGTCTCCATACATGTCTTCGCTGGTCATCTGGACTCAGTTTGAAGGGGCATTGTTCACTGAAGATAATCCTACTATAGTCAATGAAATACATACTCACTTTGGTTTTATTTACTAAGTACTTCCTCTGAAGACTTTGTTATATTCCTGGCTGTGGCCACTAATATTTTATTTTGCTAGAAGGTAGCCTTGATGCAGCTTGATACACGTGAAGTAGCATGTGGTACAAAAGTGGAATGAGATACAAGCAACAGATGGTACAGTATGTATCTGTCCTGTGGGAGAGTGCGCCAATTGTACTGAACTTGCTTCTGATTGGTCGCCACGTTAGGGTGCTAGGCGCCAAAACGCCTAACTTCTCTTATTAATTATTTATGTAGTTTTCATTGCATTCAATCCAGTTTTTAGTATGACAATCTCTCATGGTTACCCTACGAATCTGTCGTTTTTATTTATTAAATTTCACTAGTTTTGAGAAGCATAAGAGTAACGACATTGCAACCGAAGTGCTTCGGACACCTTGGGGTCGCTTAGGCGCGCCTGGGAAATGAAGTCCTTCGGCTGCGCTAGTCGCGCTGTTCGGTCATTCTGGAGAGCTGGACACATGTCTCTGTTTCGGGTGCTCTGGAGGGTCCGACACATATCTCAGTATCGTGCGGCACATAGATATGAATATGTAATAGTCACTCGGTTTCGGGTGTTCTTCAGAGCCGGACATGTTGTACTCTATATCGGGCGTGTCTTAGTTGTGAATATGTAATACAAACTTTGTCTAGTGCGTATTGAAGAGCCGGACATGTATATCATACCTCGGAAGTTGGATGGAAAAGTTGCCATACAATTAAGAAAGTATGTCGGGTGTTGTAAAAGACAGTGCAAATGTGTGAATATTTGAATAGTAACCAACCAGTATACATTAATGAGAAGTGTCGCCTATCACCATAGTCGCTACTACAGATCTTGCCCTCTATAGATACAAAGACTAAGCTGGGCAAGTGGCGTCCCGCAAAAAGCACAATCCCAGGTTCGAACTGAAAGCGTAGCAGCCTGTGCTGAAGAAGATCCAACGACCGACGAGGTATTTTCTACGCTGGGGACACAACTTTAGAAGACGACAGGTTGGTGAAAAGAACGGTCAGAGACTCTTATTCAATTTCTCCAGATCTCTCCAGCTTCCAGATATGACTTACATATCGACACACAGTTTATAACTTACAAGTAACAGGTACAATAACTTAAATTTTACGTTTCCCCTCATCTGAATATTTCATTTCTCTGATTGCTTTCATTTAGTAGATACAGTATTTACATTTTCTTTCAATAATACGATATTTGCATTTAATCAACCATTTCTTTCTTTCTATTTACATTTAATCGATTATTTCTGTTCTGTGTACATTTTATAAATGAGAAACTGGGACTGACAACAGCAGATGATGAAGAAACTATACAGACATATACACAAATATATATATATATGTATACAATTTTTTTACGAGCACTCTTGATGTGCAGGCAATATATACACGTACATAGTGTGCAATGAGACATTCATACCATGAGAAACAGTTGATCAAACCAATCCGCACATACAAACCAACTGCCTACAAAATAAATACGCAGCCTCACTCTCAGTCACTCTAGGCAATAGTGAGATTTCCGCAGAGTCCAGGTCCCGTCCCCATTGATGAACCGTTTGACGTCATGATAGGACAGTCCCACTTTCAGTGGAATATGTACCTTATAGCCTCACAATACAAAGATTACCTGGCTCACCATGTGTGGAACTGCACCAACGCCGCCAAGAAGGCAGCTCTTTTAATCTTCGATCATGAAACCCTTTGAGTTCTCATGACACACACCATTAGCCTGCCCCTGAGTGGCACCTGTATCTATATGGTAGGCCAAGATCTTCCATCTGAGGCCCATCCATTCACTTCGTCTTTCATAAGGCCGATAACGTTTAAGTTATGAGTTGTTATTCCAAAAAGATTATCAGTCAAATATCCAGACATTTCCAATTCTTCCTCATTGTACCTTTGTAAGGTGTCAGGCAAATCCAACACCTTACATGAAAACCCTGAAATGATAAGCAAATCCAGTAGTATGTCACATAGCTCGGAATAAATCGTGACATTAAGTTAACCAAAGTAATACGAGTAACGAGTGAGCAAATGGAATACCACAGACTAACACAAGAATGCCTAAATGCATGTTGTACCTTCCCACCATGAGGCAGGCGCAGTTCCGAGGGGAGAAACGAGGACAGAAGCCGAGAGCAGAACCGTGTTAAGCTAGATAAGGGAGGGGCTGGGCACCCACGCCGCGAGCCTACCTGTACGACTATACAACCCGCACGTTTTAGAGTCAGGCTTTTTCGCGTCTCAGGTATGTCATGGATCACCCACAGCCCATTTTAAAAGCTAGAGCCCTCCAGAAAAGCAGTATAGATCTTACGATAACACAAAAAGGGCCACTACCACCCGCAAGTTTTAGCGTGAGACTTTTTCGCGTGTCTGCTACATTAGGATCACTCCCCAGCCCATGTTAAAAGATAGAGCGCTCCAGAAGAGCAGTATAGGTCTTACGAAAACGCTAAAAGGACCACACTAGCTGCAGGTTTTAGCGTGAGACTTTTTAGCGTCTCTGTTACGTTACAAACTTTAAAAACATTGCCCCACCACGAAAAGTATAATGTTTCTCATTGGATAGACAGAATTTTTGTAGGCGGAGCTTAAGGATAACATTGAGACCCTGATTGGTCAGATGAAAACATAGCCAGATAGTTTTTTTAAACTAACTTCGGTAAATTGTAGTAAGGAGAAGTTAGAGGAGAGTTGGTTCCGAGACGGCGAGCTGGATGGCTGGTGCGCCGGCCGCTGCCGCCCTGACGCTGCCTAAACACCGACAAGGTAATGAACGCACGCGATGCCGCATTTTTGAGCGCATAAGGCTTCACTCATAACTGCAGAAGTCTCATTTGTTACACCCCTTTTTTGCGTAATACTAGTGTCGATCGTTAATTAAAACTCGTGGTGTTCACATTTGCCACTTGAAGTAAAGATCTGAAACGCGATGATTTTTCTTTTATATAGTTTGAGAAGCCACATCAGCCACTGTAATTTGCGACAAGTTAGATAAGTAATTAATGATAATTGAGGGTCACTGTAAACCATTTTGATAGTTTTTTCTTTTGTAAAACTTAAATTTAACCTAGATTATAGATGTGATATGGCATAGGTCATCCTTCGATCGATTGTAGAACTTGGAAATCCATTCAGGGAATATTCGTTCACATTTTTGTTGAACGCAGTTCGTTTTTACCATCCTGTATTAAAACATTTCCTTTTATCAATAGTGCAATTTATAAATGATGTTTTGTGAGTAGAATAAAGTTACCAATGGTAAACTTAACTGATTTTTCGACGTTATTTTACCAGCTAACTAAAAATAGGAAAGCCTTGAACCCTTTCCACTAAATTTAGTTAGTATTAAGATTCTTTTACAGGGAGTGCAGTGGAGCTGACGCTCATTAAGCATTTGATTATATCATCGCTAGTCTCACTGAACTCTTCTGAATTCTACATGTCATGTGTGGTCTGGCGTCTCCTTACCAGCAACAGGTCCCAGGTTCAAACTAGTTCCCTAAAAAACACGCTCAGAGCGTCGTTGCGCGAAAGTGGTAGGGAGACTCGATATAGTACAAACAGACACCAACATGAATGATTAGACCTTATTAGCTCATACGGATAGCAGCTTTTCACCCAGTATATGAAACTTTCTGTATCCATATAAAGTAATAAGAGGTGGGCGAAGTTTGACTTAGCAGAGTCCTAGTGAAAGAGAAACATATGAAGTTTAGAGAAGTCTTGAACACACATACCGATATAGACAGGTTTCGTGAACTGCACTGGAACGTTGGCCGTTTACACAGCGACTAGTCCTTCATTGAAGATGGTAACCCGTCTGGTGACGTAATCTCTTGAACCATAACGCCCATTCCACCAGTAAACTAAATGAAATTCGCGATATTCTCTAACATTCTTCATGGTATTTCCGAAAATTGAACTATTTATTAATTTGTGAAAGTCTTTCTCAGAATCACACATCGCGAGAGCCCTCGGTTCGTTATTCAAATCGGTGTACTCCTTCAGCCAGAGATGTTGCTTGAAGGAGATTCTATGGGTGGTACTAACAAGTTCCATCCCCAAACTGAGACATTACTGGAGGTTTCTGTAATGGATGATGTAGCGATGTTTGTCCCCCAGCGTTGTCAACAGTTCCGGCCATCCTGGCAAGCCACTGTGCTCAACATGCAGCATCCTCAGACATCATGGGTCTCTGCCTTCAGTCTGTCGATTTCCTTCTTGGGAAGCCATTGGAACCCTCCAAATTGTTGACTTTGTTATGTGGGCTGCCGCTCATCCGGTGACGAATATAGTACTTCCAACAGATGCAGAGCTAACGGTACAAGAAGAGGAAATGAGCTGCAGTCTTTAGGTCGCAGTAACAGTTAGCGGCTGGACGGCCACTATCTGGAGATTCCTAACCATGCAAGTAGATACCGTCGACAGGAAGTGGCGTGAAGGCCACTATATGAGCAGTACTACCCACATACTAAAGCAATACTGTCGGCAGCCATCACATGTCAGTTTACTGCTTGCTGTTGCTGCTGCCAACATCTGCTGCTGGCGGCCTGGCTCTGCCCTGGGTTGCGGGTAGTACCTAACAGATGCGCGCAGCGTAGCAGTGATGCCTAGGAAGAGCGTACATTTTCCCAAGGCGTGCACCTCAGTTCATGCATTAGATGACTGGCCACTTACCGTATACAGAGAGGCTTGTGTGAGTTGCTGAACGCTGGTGGCTGTTGACAGGTACCGCGTCCAGAAACGTACTAAGGGTGTTTCAAGAATTATAAGTCCAGTACTCAACAAATTGCACGGACGGTGTATAATGAATACTTACCTGAACCCTGTAAAGGAAGTAGGAGGAAAAGGAGAACGTGACTAAATAAAACAAGACAGTACCATTTACTGATTCCCCATCTTAAAACGATTTGAACATTTTCTGAAGCAGAAACGTAACCACTTATGTTTCACACTTTTTTCTCAGTTTACAAACAGCTGTGCATTAAATACCTTCATGGTTCGTTATTGACGCACTTTTAAAAAGTCAGGAAACCACAGAACTTTTTCACGACCTTTGTTATCTTCATGATTGTAGATTCGAAGCGCTGTCACTATTTCTTCATACTGCAGTCCGTCATCGTCCCACCACTTCCCCTAGATGATTAGAGGATAACCAGGCCGACGTCCTACGATCTTAGCATTCGGCACTTTTCTAAATGATTTGGGGTGAAGCGACGATTGGTGAGAACGTTGTCAGTACTCGTCCAGAGTTTTCAAATCCAAGTAATGCAACATCTTTGAACACAAATTGTTAACATTCATAGTGAAAACCCTGCACGTCCGCAGCGATGCTCAGAATTTGAGGTGCCATCGTGGAGTGCCTCTGGTGTGAAGCAGTACCATCACATTTATACTATTTGCTGCACAATTCCTGTGAGAAGTGAGTAATTAATAATACGAACGTGCTACTGTGATTGTGGGAAATCGCCTGATGATTGAAATTCATTGTGGATGTCTACAGGGCCTTTCTTGATGCTTTGGTTTTGATTTAAGTAATTAGTCGGAACAACTGGTGATAATTCTTTAAACTTTTGTAGGTTGAGCATATATCCTGATTCATCACCCTCATAGTCAGAAGACCGAATCCTCGATTACGTATTGTACAATGGACCGAAACTGTCATTGATCCGGTCAAGTTGTAGATTATTGTATAGGTAAAACACTGAATTCAGGAACGCTTTTGCATTGGTTATGCTACAGTTGTCGAATATGCTGGAGTCCTTAGTCACATTCCCTCTCCTATATGTCTTCAGACTCAGAATATCGAATCGAGACGTTTCTATTTGAATAGCCACATTAATCAACCAGCAAGTTGTGGGTAGAGTTTGATACTGACTGAGTTCCCACGAATGAGAACGTGGTGATAGTTGAGCTACAGAGTTCAGCACACATAAAAGTTTCAGGCAGGTCTCATCTGATACAGAAATGTGAGGTACTTTCCACGCTAACTGATCCAACACAATTTAATTTTCCGCTGCTTGCACTTCTTCAATGTGCACATTATTATCTGTTACACTTTGAAAGAGAATCAGTTCCTATTTAGCACTCAGAATGGCTCTCTTGTTGTCCTGAAAGAACGCCATAAGCATTTTAAGAGAGATAGTCATACTAAAGCGATCACTTATCGATCCTTCAATGAACCATCTAGCATTTTGTAGAACATTCATGTCCAAATGTGATGCAAGGACGTAAGTTTTTAGTGTTGATGTGATTCCAATATTTCTTGTTCATTCGACCAAAATGTCATTATGTTCATATCTCATCTCTTGAAACAGCAAGGCTAATACATTGCGGATGAGTTTCAATGTTACTGATTGGAGCATTTCTGCCGTTCATCAAAAATGAGCCTTCCAAGTTCAGGGAACCGCTGCTCGGAATTGTTAGCTCATCTTGATACTGAATGACTATTTGTATCTCATTAGTATTATTGAACATCGTCGTCAGTCCAATCAACCCGAGGAAGTCGTAATTTTGATGTGTCATCATCTTGTCCTTCCATTGCAGAGTGGCATACTGACTGGTACGTGCATTGTATTTATACCTTAATCCCGTGGTGCTGCGTCAAATGAAGACATGCCACATTTTCCTCTCCTCGAAAAGCCATCAGTTTCCCATCCTGGTCAATGATGTTCTACTCAAAATGGTCTAATGTCTGAACAGTGCCGGACTACTCGTAACCTCACTGAGTTTGTATCCTGGTTCCACTGTAGTAAAGAACCCGTGTATGTGTTAATCGGGTGTGATGTACGAATTCGTAGCGATGTTACACTCGACACGACTTACTAACAGAAAAATGTCCACTGGCTGATCCGACTCGTAAATTCTCGCAGTATTGTTAGTTAGAACTTAACTCCTTGAGGAATTGAGTATTGACCCTATCGAACTTCCCGGATAAAGACTGTTATATGTGTTGCTGTTTTTATCTCCAGTTTAAGAGTATTAACGTTTGTACGTAAGTCAGTGCCTTTTACATTTGTAATTGCATTTATATCCTCAATATCGTATGAGCCAGAACAAGTCTCCATAACCTTCCTGCCTAAAAGGTGAAGTTTAATTGTTCGCCTCGGAAATGTTTGTAATGCAGTTATAGGTTTCCAAACAGATCACTGCAATACTCCACTCACCCTTGCTTAGACCTATTGGGGAGAATGGGGATGGGTTACACTTAATACAGAGGGACGCTGTTTTACAATTAGAATGTACGACTTGACTTCTCAAGCTCAACTGACGTGATGCTGTGCATGTTGCTTGTTTTTATGCATTCGCCAGGAGAAAAATTAGACAGAAATGCCCACAGAGGTATGAATCAAACTCTTGGTAGCGTCGAAAATTTTAGAACACACGACTGTTGGCGGGGTAAGGGCGTACATCCTCCAGTGGGCGTAAATCATCGTATGAATCAAAGTACAGCACGTTATTCTGTTTTCTCCTAACGTACGCAACCCAGAGCCTTCAAGATTCTCCTGCGACGCCTAAATTTACGATCTCGCACTCCTTGAATTTCCAAATCTTCTGCAGCGAAGTATTCTGCATAAACACACCACGAAATCTTGGGAGTTTGAGTTTCTTGACGAATTTAAGTAGACCAGTTTTGGTAAGTCGTCTGTTAGGTAGTATAGTTAAGAGAATTTTTTTAATAACCAGCCCAAGTCTTTTCTCGTATGATTTTAAATGTAGACCTTTACCGATAGCAACGGCTTCCTTCATCTAGTATGCCTTTTAGATTCCTATAGCTACTCCTGAGTGTTTTGCACATTCTACACCGTTCGGGCAACGCTGTCAGCGCCACCCTCTAGTGACCCAACTGCTTAGATTCTTGCTAACGCTGAAATTAGAAACTGAATAATTCCACCAGATGTCTTTGATATTGGCAGGACAATGGGCGTTTTTACATTTCTTTCTACTCCTTTCCGCCTCTTCTTCATGACGCTTTTAGCCGCTATCGGCAATATTTTTAACACCCAGTAAGTTTCCCCTTCTTCTGTGGGCGGTGAGTCGCGTTCATTATTTGTTTGAAAATTATCCCTGCAACCAATTTAAGCCTGTTACGCTTTGTTTTATCAACGGTGAATGCCGCAGTACTTGTCCTAATGTCTAAATACCTTCTACGTTGTATTTACTTCACCTTATTGGCTAAAATTCTATCTGCAGCGTCACTTTCTGCCAAACCTTGATTTGCAGCGTACGCTAAATCAGGCATCTTCCACGCCTCGTCAAGTAGATTAATCATCTTATTACCACGAGCCAGGCGTTTTCCCAGTTTCGTTTCATGAAATTATACACACACAGATGAAGTTCGACTGGGAGAGTGTCGAGAATCCCACCACCATTTCTGCTGATACACTTCCTAACACTCATGGTATGCTACTGAACTATATGAGGTTTGGGCACCCTGTTATATAGCAAATAGCGAGCGTTCACCCAGCTGTTTTCTGATCCTTTTCACTAATTCTCTGTTCCTGTGTCACCTAATGACACGCTCTACGAGAAACATGTTGGTTTCGGAACTTTTCTGTAATGACTCTGTGTAAAAACTTCTTGCAATTTCCCCACTATCATTGTTCTTTAAGATGCATGTTTTCGGCTTCGTCCTCTGTACTTTGGACACTGTAAGGATCTCCATTGATCAGCTATGAAGGTAAGACTTCTTACTCACTTTGTACCTGTGCTTTCTTGGATCCGCCATCTTAATACGATTGTATGCCGTATTCAGAAATCCATTCTCATGTACATCGCCAGGTCTCTTCCTAATCGTTCGATGCTGAGTTTCACTATACCCTCAATAATTTGTGGGAAAATGGCTAGCTATGTGTACAAGCCACGACGACTCAACTGCATCCACATACAGTTATTAATGATTTTGCTCAGATGCTGTACAGTACTTTCTGTCCTGTAGAAGAATGTTGACTAGTGGTTTAACCTGTACCGCTCCATTACCCACTTGAAACCCTTATTGTAAAATTTACCTCTCTGGTCTGTCTGTATGTTGTCAAGACACCGATCCATACAAGTCTGAAGCAGTTGCTCAAAAGCCTGCGTGACGTGTCTCCCAGACTTTGCCTTCGCAGGAAGGGCCCAGGCGAATTTGAAATACATATCTATGATGATTAAGATATATTTCAACCCTTTATTCGATTGTGAGTATTCTCTCATATCCACGAGATCGGCCTGACATAAATCATCCAAACTACGTATTATGACGCGTCTGCACTGGAACATTCTGCGAGCTGGCCTGTGAAGTTCATGGACCACCGTGTCCATTATTCAATAACGCTAACACGTCTTTCTCAAAGGCCTAAGTTGTCTTACACTATTTAATTCGTGTGTGCTGCATTCCCTGCTGCTGCTGATGCTGTCGGTAGTCACAGTCTATCCATGATTTCGTTATGATCATTGTCATATACGAGGGTTGTCCAGAAAGTAATGCACCACAATTTTTTTCTTCAGCAATTCTTTATTGAACATAACGAGAGCTATACACAAAAAACAATGGTGTTTTATCTACACTCTCTATTTTTCCACGTAATCGCCATCCCGTTTTATGACCTTCCTCCAGCGCGAAACAAGGGCATGTGTGCCTTGTCGGTACAAATCCTTGTACTGGTAGCGGAGCCAGTGTTTCACTGTGCGAATCATTTCCTCATTGTCCTCAAAATGTATTCCACGAATGGCATCCATTATTGGCCCAAACAAGGGGAAGTCCGAGGTCAGGTGTGTCAGGTGTGACGGCTGTGGATGGTCTCCCTGACCGCTGCAAATCGTGGAGCTCCGCCGAACCGACTAACTGTCCTTTTGTCGACAGCAGATTTTCCATAGACACTGCACAAGCGTTTGTGAATATTCCCAATAGTTTCTTTCTCTGCAGTTAGAAGCTCAATGACGGCACATTGCTTGTAACCTACGTCACCTGCAGACGCCATTTTGAAGCTGTCCTGCAGCTACGCTATCTGTTGGAAGCGACGGAACTTTGGCGCGCTCACTCAGGAGACGTAAAATAATTCATACTAACGTTTCGCATTCGTCGCATTGTCTTCCGCTGAGAAAAAAATGCGGTGCATTACCCTCGTATATACTCCAGAGATAGCGTCTTCATCTTTTTATGTTGCATGACAACACTGTGGCCTTCGCTGAATTCACTATTCAATACCGGTCTAATAATGTTAGTGTATTTCCTACTGTTAGTGTTTTTTAATCTTCCTTTTGGAGTGCTGTTTTGCCTATGTACGTAAGTCATACGCAATATGTCAGCACATAATCTTTTTTCTTCTGGCAAATACTTTTGAGGCTTCAGTGATTTTTTGATATTAATTTCAGTAAATCAGACCCCTGTCTCCAACGTGGATAGCATCCTTCTGTAAGTATATAGGTAGTTTTCCTAGTATGTGTGGTTGATCTCTACTGAGCCCATAATTTGAACCTAATTCATTGTGACATTTGATGAAATCGGAGACAGGGTATCTTTCTTCTTCATCATTTTCTGTTCTTCTTCTTCTACTACCATCTGACGCTACCACCGAGAGTTGTTTAATACTTTCTGTTATGGGTCTGTTTCAGCGAGAGGCTGTTTATTACCCAGCTGTCCTAGTTTTAAAAGTAGCTGTATGGCATGAACAGCTTTCTGTGCCTCCATGACTTTGCATTTTGTTGACATTCTGTCACATGCTGATCACACTTTGAGATATTACACATCTTATATACTCTGGGATGATGGGTTGTTCTCCTTCTTAACTCCTCTACCTCAGATTAATATCAATGGAATTTTTTATTTGTAAACTCCACCAATGGTTCATACAACTAAATTTTCATAGCTATTTCCTTGAGCTCTCAAGTTCAGAAATTTTTCTCATATATTTTCTCAGCCATATGCCCTAGTTCACATTAATCACATCCCAAAAATAACATCGAAGTGTAGAGGAGATTTTGTACTGAAAGTCCCTTTGCCCTTTCTTTGCCACTGAATCCTCTTGCAGAAAATTTAGAGCTTTACATGGAGATTTTCCCTTCCTTCAGTTTAAGCCTATCTACATACATTACTCTTTCAATAACTTGTCCACCAACCTTTTCCTTGAATGACATTTTGTCTTAAGTGTTATAATATTTTACAAGTTTTACTTTGATTTCCTTTCAGTTTGAGAAGTTTTGCTGGCTTTCCAGATACATGACACAGGGAAGACTGCCTTTCTCTCCACTTGCAGTATAGCTTCTGTCACAATAATTGATGTTATTATAATAGAAGCAGACTTAGTTAAATTTTGTAGCAGGTGTAGTTTTTATTAACTGCAATTAATTAGTTATGCTGATAGGAAGTAGTATAGTGTTGGATGTAATACTGTACAGGGTTATTGAAAATGATCGATTCCACTTTCAAATGACTGTAAAAAATGTTTGTATGGAGGTACCTTAATACATGATTATATTTATGGATACCACAACTCAAGAAATTATTTTTGTTACAATAATTTCCAACAACATGTCTGCCAGACCAATGGAGAAGGTGAAACTTCCTGGCAGATTAAAATTGTGTGCCAGACCGAGACTCCAACTCGGGACCTTTCTCTTTTGCGGGCAAGTGCTCTACCAACTGAGCTACCCAAGCACGGCTCACGCCCCGTCCTCACAGCTTTACTTCTGCCAGTATCTCGTCTCCTATCTTCCAAACTTTACAGAAGCTCTCCTGCAAACCTTGCAGAACTAGCACGCCTGAAAGAAAGGATATTGCGGAGACATGGCTTAGCCACAGCCTGGGGAATGTTTCCAGAATGAGATTTTCACTCTGCAGTGAAGTGTGCACTGATATGAAACTTCCTGGCAGATTAAAACTGTGTGCCAGAAATTTGGTAGTGCATTTGCCCACGAAAGACAAAGGTCCCGAGTTCGAGTCTCGTTCCGGCACACAGTTTTAATCTACCAGGAAGTTTCATATCAGCGCACACTCCACTACAGAGTAAAAATATCATTCTAGAAACATCCCCCTGGCTGTGGCTAAGCCATATCTCTGCAGTATCCTTTCTTTCATGAGTGCTAGTTCTGCAAGGTTCACAGGAGAGCTTCTGTAAAGTTTGGATGGTAGGAGAGGAAGTACTGGCAGAAGGAAAGCTGTGAGGACGGGGCGTGAGTCGTTCTTGGATAGCTCAGTTGGTAGAACACTTGCCCGCGAAAGGCAAAGGTCCCGAGTTAGAGTCTCGTTTCGGCACACAGTTTTAATCTGCCAGGAAGTTTCATATCAGCACACATTCTGCTGCAGAGAGAAAATCTCATTCCCCAATGGAGAACGTGTTTTCCATGATCGAGGTCTGTGTGAGTGAGCCCATAACTGCAGTGTTCTGGAAATTCAGGACCACATTTAGCTAGCTCCACCTACCAAAAAATCCATGAGTGAGTACAGAAGTTTATGGTAACAGGGTGTCTTTGTAAACAGCACATGTGCTGGACAGCTGTGTCTAACATCAATGTGTACAGTTTGGAGCAAGAGTGGGTCCACTTGGACTACAGACTAAATGTGTGCCGTGAAACTAACCATTCACATACTGAACATCTGTGAACATGTCACAAAAAAACTTCCTGATAGTTTTTTTTAAAAAAATTAATCAAATAATTTCTTAGACCAATACAAACATTTCTAGTCACTTCTTAGTGTCTACATAATTTTGAACACTGCACCCTAATGACTGAGTGGTCAGTGCAACAGACTGTCATGCCAAGGAGCTCAGGTTCGATTCCCAGCTGGTTCAGAGATTTGCTCTGCTCAGAGACAGGGTGTTGTGTTGTCCTAATCATCATCATCTCATCCACATTGACGCACAAGTCGCCGAAGTGGTGTCAAGTCAAAAGACTTGCACCAGGCGATGGGCCTACCCGACGGGAGGACCTAGCCACATCACATTTCATTTCATTTCATTTTGAACAAATCTGTATATAACATTGGAAATATGGTTTTGCATTGAGCAAACACGAACTCTTCTTGTTTTAACGCCCAAAAATGTTTTGGAGTAGTTTCTCCATCGTCAGTGGGTTAATTTATCCTCTGTCAAACAATGTATAAAGAATTATGCATCACAATACATAGTAGTTTTTGAGATTGTGGTATTTACATGAAGAAAACATTATCAGAAAATTATTAACAGAATATATATATATACCTAAACATTTCATATTGATGGTCAAATGGCTCTCTCATATTTATAGCACAAATATTGTTTTACTTTAGTTTGTCCTCCAATGTTAATCAGTATTTTCAAATTTACGTCACGTAGTTTGCCAAAACGTCAGGCATGACATTACATTATCACTTTTTTCCTTCTTTAATGTTATATTATAGTACTACTGTCGTTATATTACATTCTGATGCCATCTAAGACTCGCCGTTTTATTCTTGCACTGTCGTTTGTTAGGTTAAAGTATTGGACAGGAAGAATACTAAACCCATTATTACAGAACATAGTATTCATCCATGTAGACAGGACAATTAAATGTTAATATAGTATTGGTTAAATGCAGGAGTGTCCCTCGAAAAGTGTCATAACTAGTCACATTTATAAATGGTAATAATGCCCATATAGTACTAGGGGCAGAAAGCTGACTGAAAACAGATGTTATTAGCAATAAATTTTTTGAACGAAATTTTCACTTTCCAGCAGAGTGTCTGCTTATATGAAACTTCCTGGCAGTTGAAACCTGTGTACCAGACTGAGACTCAAACTCGGAATCTTTGCCACTTGTGAGCAAGTGTTCTACCACTGAGCTACATAAGCACGACTTAGGAACCATCCTCACAGCTTTATGTCCACCAGTAGTTCGTCTCCTACCTTCCTGGCAGAAGTAGAGCTGTGAGGAGGAGAGGTGAGTTGTGTTTGGTGTTTGGGTAGTTCAGTGCACTTGGCCCCAAAAAGCAAAGGTCCCGAGTTCGAGTCTCCGTTCAGAACACAGTTCTAATCTGACAGGAAGTTCAATAAAATTCTAAATTCCGATAGGAATGTATAATGTAAAGGTAGAATTTATGTGGGTGACTGAGGCGAGTTTATTGTCAAAAATAATACACTCATATGTTGTAAGGAAAGTACAAACTCTAAAAGTGAAATATTTTGGGCACTTTATTTTCATCTAATTGAAAAATAAAATAAAACAGTTCAAAAATTTAAAATTTCTTCAGATTCAGTATTATGAATCAGACGATCTTAATTCCGTTTTTTACCTTGATAAATAAAATGTAATCATAGAATTTTGTTTAATTTATCATCTTCATTTGCAAAGACTTCTATATAACGTCCTGGAAGAGTAATTTTATATTTATCACCTAAAAGAAATAAAACATTATCGTCAAATTTAGTTGGTAAAATTTCAGCTATTGAAATGACTAGATATATGTTTCTTAAGATCTGATAATTTAGTGAACACTTTTGCACATCCATTACTGTAATTGATAAGTTCAGTTAATAGATTTTCAGTGCTACCATTCACGTTCATTTTGTTCTGAGATTATTTATATAGAAAAAAATTTGGGGAACCAAAATCAAAAGGTTCTAGAACTCATTTGGAAAATGTTTTGCTTTTTGAAAATCCTAAATTTTCAGTTTTTACCTTGCTGACAATGTTTCAATAGAAAATGAAGCCATGAAGTTAAATGTTCTTTAATGTTTTATAATTTTCAGTAATCATTGTTTGTTGTGAATCATAAGGCACATTATTATTAGCATACATAATATTATATGCAGTTGTATAATTTGAGATATTTTCATTAAAGAATGTACATAAGTTGATTGACCGGTTGTAACATTCATTCTTTTAGACATGTTGATTACAGAAATAGGTTAATTATGAATAAAATTGAAAGAACTTACATATACATCGTTAGTTAATTGGGTTATTCTTTTAAAATGTCTAAAAGCGACGTAATCATTAAAGAAGTTAATTGGTGGATCAAGATTCCATAATTCTTAAGGATAAACTTCATTTCTTCCAATTTTCACATAGATGTTTTGTAATTTCGAATAATGAAGAAATATTTAATGGATTATTTTTTGGATCAGTTTGGAAAACAACGAAAACAGAGTAAGATATATCAAATTTGGTAGAATTATAATAATCAACAATAACTAGTTCAAAATTTCTTTTTCCATGTAACCCAGCCAATTCAGTTGTTTATAGTTGAAAAAATATTGGATTTTTAAATCTTTTTTGTTCTAGTTCACGTGAATATTCTGATTCATACTTAGCAACAGGAATAATAATTTCCATACTTTTAACAACAATTTTGCCTTCTTCTGCCAGAGTACTATTATCATTATCGGTAGTCCAACAAAGAATAGAATCTTCTTTATCTCTTCTAGAACTCCAAAAAAATTACAGTTAAATCGCCTCCCGCCATAACTTCTTCAAAATCTTTAAAAACTCCACCAAATAGTTCTAATGGATGTAGGGGCTTATCCATTGAATAAATTTTTCTCAATTTTTCAAACTATGTGGACCAATAAGAATTTCTATAGTTTCTACTTATATATAGTATATATTTTTTGATAAACTTGTTATTTCTCCATCATAGCAAAGTTTATTTTTCTAGAATGTAATATTTGGAGTTGAATAAGTTGAATCCAACTAGTGAATCACTTTCATAAGTTCCTCTTAAAGGAACAGTTAAACCTTTTTCAGAAGAGATGACATATCACTCAAATGACATAATGTACACATTTATAATAGTAAAATGTATGTAAATAAATGATGGATTAGGAACCAAAAATAAGAATTTGATCTGCAATCATATGACCAAGTAATTGTGGAAAAACAACAGTCAGGTTTGATACTTATATTCGAGCTCCAGATTGATTACACTGGAAAAAATTAAACATTTTTATGTTTATTCTAAAAGATTAGATCAACCAAAATATCAAGAATTTATAAAAAGATGCTAAAAATTGAAGATCAAATTAATGAAGACCTTGCCACTTTTACTGAAAGTAGTGGTGAAATTATTCCATTATGAGACTGTGAAGATAATTCAGTTGTAATTTTGAATGACTTCAGTCTTAAAAATCAAGAGATAGTTAGAGAATGTATTACTACATGTAGACATAAAGACATAGATTGTTGTATTTAAGTGAAACATATTCAAAACTACCAAAACAACTAGTTAGAGATAATTTTAATATTCTAAATACCTTTAGACAAGATGACACAAATTTAAATCATATATATCTTGAATTTGTTGGTGGAGATTTGAAGTGAGATGAATTCAAATAAATCTGTTGTGAATGCTGGAATAAAGATAAAATTGTTTTTATTAGAATGGATATGACAAGATATGTTAATGAAGGTAAATTTAGAGAAAAGATTAAAAATTATTTAAACATAGAACATACAATTGTTGAACATAATGCAGAACATAAAAATGTTGCATACATAAACAATGAATGTAAAATAAAAAATAATTATTATGTTTTCATCCTTAATAAATGTTTGCAACATACGATCCACAAGTTGTTAAAACGTCAGATAAAATAGAAGATTAGAGAGTTTAAGAAATGGAAAAAACAACCAAGAACAGAAAATGATAAATATAAAACAGATCAGCCAGTTATGCGAGACAGTTGAAAAAGTTAACCAAGTGAAGAACATAGAAAAAACGAAAACAAATAGTACCTTGTAATCAGGATTATTTAGAATATTTAATGATATTCGATCAATTAAACAATGCGATAATCGAATAAGAATAAATTATTCGTTAGAGAATTATTAAAAAAGAAAGAACTAGAAAACAAACATGCTAAAAAGATAAATATAAGTGACAGACTGTTAGAATTTGTAAGTTATAGTGAAGATAGAACTTTTGGATTAAGACCTGTTGATCAATTCAAATATGTTGGTAATTTATCAGTGGAATTCAGTGGTGACAAATTAAAAATTAACGAAAATGAATATGAGGGAACAGGTGGATTTATGGTACTTTTAACTAGAAAACAAATAACAATAGATGATTTGGGTACAGAATTTGACTCCATTGATTTACAAAATCAAGCTAGAATGTATCCGACTCTAATTCTGTCTATAATACAAGTAAACCAAATAAAATAGAGTCAAGTAATAGAAATCGATATATTAATTTGGTAAAAGAAATTGTTACAGAATATTTTCCCACTTTTTCAGAAAGAAATCTTAGTGATTCATTGAAAAAGTTGGTGAAGGTTTAGTAAAAAAATATTCATAAAAACCAATCGAATATGTTTGGATGGAAGATGTTCATCAGTTAATTGATAGGCTAGCAGTAATCCATGGAGTATAATTAGCTGAAAATTGATATTAGAAAAAAAAGTTGGAATAACTCAAGTGTTAACATATAAACTTAGTGATTTTACTATTCAGTATCCAAAAGGAATACCTTATTTAATTAGATTTTTGAATAATTTACCACACATGTTTTGGAAAAGTGAAAAATATGGAATAGGGTCAGTTCATTCTACCAATCGAAATTCATATTCCAAATTATAAATTTTGTGGTCTGGGAACAAAATTAGAAGAAAGATTAGCTAGATGAGATAAAGGACTTAAACAGTTAGATGAAGATTTAAAGAAAATCATATTTCATATAGAGATAATTAAGATTTAGAAGAATGATGACAGATAAAATGTCTCAGTTATTTGAAAAAGAAAGAATGCATACAAGTGAGCCTTCATTAGGAGAAAAATAACTGGATCTACAGGTAAAGGAATAATGTATGAAAATCGAAAGCTAGAAATGGGTTTCCATATTGATAAATATGGATCAGGTTTAAAAAATTCATTATTAATATTAATCTACATAAATGCATAACTTTTACTTTTATATCTAGTGGCCAAATTAAAATAAAATCACTTAAACCCAATGATGACCAATTAAATACTACCCATTTTTACCTGATGCACAAAAAAGAACCATGGAAAAAACAGGTAAAAATATTCTTGTTTCATTAACTATTTATATTGTGAAAAAGACTGTTGAATATCTCACAAAAACAAGGAAGGTAAACACAACATGAAGGTGGGTTTTCACCATTATTATTGGTTGCATTACCGTATTTAACTGCAATTGGTTCACTTGCTGATGGTTCTGCAGCAATTGCAGAGGCAGTTATGAATAAGGAAAAAGGTGATGAAGAATTAGAAGAACAAAAATGACATAATTTAGCAGTTGAAAAGAAAGGAATTGGAAAATTGTCAAAGAAATAATTGCAAAATTTAATCTTTCTTAATCTAATTCTGATACAGAATAGTTAGTTAAACAATTAAAAATTAAATATTTTCCTGGCGTTTTCGTGACTGGTGAATTACCTAATGATCCAAAATTTTGGGATGTGAGATATAGATACTTCTGATGACATTGGTATTCACTGGATTCGAATTAGGATATGAAATTGGTTCATATGGAGGTAATACACAAAAGGTCAAATTGTACATATGGTAAAGTGCAAATCAACCTATTCTTAACGAATGGTGAAATACAAGCCAGCCTATTATAAGCAAAATGTTTTTCGAACTAAAAAGCAAATCAAAATGTAAATAACTTAATTACAGACCACTGATTATGCTTCACCTCAATAAAGCGAAACACATCTGCAGAAAAAGTCACACATTTTTGTAGTTGCAATGATTTACCAAAAATACCCTCAAGAATTGCAAAACAACCATGTACAGTATGGCTGCACAAATGAAGAATCTATTTTTAATTCTCTATGTTCTTTATAGTCGTTCTCATGATTGCTTAATTTTTCTTGTGAATCAAACACCTTAATCATCTATCACAAACATAAATTTTTCCATTGTTTTCACTAGTTTATGAACTAATTAATCTACATAATATATCTTATAGTTAAATGTTTTCCTGAGGCATTTAAGTCTGTCTTTATTATCTAAAATAATGATGGAAATAGACGAAATAAATTAAAATTTGTGCTGTGGCTGGTACTTCTTGCTTGCTAGATGTTGGTGTAATGGTTATCATTCTGCCTAGCACACAAGAACACCCAGGTTCGAGCCCTGGCTGCACCACAAATTTTAATTCATTTCGTCTGCTTCGATCATTATCATAGATAATAAAATGAGACTTAAATGTCTCAGGGAAAAATAAACTTTTTATCCAACAATAATGTGAATTATTTTTATCTTTAATTAAAAGGAGATTAACATGTTTTTTATGTTTATTTAGCCTATGGCAAAGAGCAAATACAATAATTAGCACTTCTTTATCTTTGCTTTCATATGTATAAACATTAACTGAAATATTGGACTCCGTTTCCAATTTTGTATCACCTCTTAAATGAATAGGAAAATTATTTTTCTCTTGTTCAAAGATTTGATTTAATTCGCACACAATATTTTTATAATTATTAACTTATTCTAAATGAACATTTGACGCATATAAAGCTAATTTTATTTAGTAAGGAAAGCATTTGAGATCTGTAATTTGTACATTAACTACAGTTTCTTTATCTTTAATTACTCTTGGTAAATCGACATAATAAGAACCAAAAATTGGATTTTGTTTGTTAGCTCTTAGGTGTAAACTATCTATATGAAACAAAGACCAATAGATTTTTTCCTTTGCATTTCTTCCATTTCAGTTAATAGTTTATTCATTGATATTTGATAGTAATCTTCTAAACCAGTTGTCCTTAATTGAACTTAATTTCTTGTTTTAAAATTAAATTTTTGTATTCCATCAATTCTTTTAAGTTAGAATAAAATTTCATGCTAACTTCCATCACTCTACTTTGTATTAAAATATTCTTTAATTAGGTGATTATTTCTTCTTTCATTTGATTAAAAAATTCTTGTGGTTCAACAATATTATTAATTCCATAGGTTATTATCCTGGATTTAAAAGCAGAAACTTTTCTATAAATTCATTTGGGTAATTGGAAAAAAAACTTCATCTAGTATATTTAAAACTGATACTTTTTCTGACTATTTTTTCTTTAATTTCTTCATATTTGTCAACTGGAAACTTTGAAAAATAATTTCACTATTGATATTATTAATTTTACCCTCAGATATATTGATTAGATCGATTAATTGATGTTTATTAAGATCACAGTAATTTTCTAAATTTTTCGTTTAATAGATTTTACAAAGATCACAAAGATTTTTTTTACTAAAATCCTTATTCTTATCAATTTTACCTTTAGATTTTGATAAGATCAATTAATTGTCCTTTCCCGAGATTAGAATACTTCTTAATTTTTTTCATTTACAGATTTGATGAAGTTCTGTTAAGGATATTTTATTCAGTTCATTATCATTATCTTTGTTTCTAATATTGACAGTAAGTACGAAAAATTATTGTTTATTAAGTTTAGAATAATTCTTCCAGTTTTCTGTTTTACAAATTCATCAAAAGTCTTGTATAGTTTTATATCTTAGTTCTCTCTTCTTCATTTGTTTCTTCATTTCTTTCTTATTAAAATAGTCAGTAAATCCCATCAGATCTAGTCTAGTTACATTTGAATTATAATTTTCTCTACAACAATTTTATAAATCTGTGTTACTCAATCCGTACTTTCCTTTACTATAATTATCCAATATTTTAAATAGCTCAACTTCGTTGGTCAATATGTTTTGGTTGTATTTGTATTGAATGAAATTTGAGTTTGTTTATTAAAACATTTACAGTTGAAATGCACTTTTGAGGTTCATAATTTAAATCTCAATAGATGATATAGATGGGCAAGGTTTAACAGATTTATAAAGAGAATAATTTATTTGATTGTTATTTTCTTAAATAATTCTCAATTTGGTTTTTTCGGTATAGACATATGAGGCTTGATGGTTCTTATTTATAGAGTACAAAATTTATTGCGTTTGTAAATTTTTAAATGAGAAAATGAGAAACTAGTTTTTTCGATATAGGCAAATGAAATTTAGCTGGGGAACCCTGTGAAATTAGAATCTTGGTTTGCGTCCTGCAATTTTTAATCCAATATGGTATTTGTCCCAGAACTCTCACTAAAAGACACTACTAAGGAGGCCATCAGAAATAATTTCTTTTTCCTAAATTGTTTCCCAGAGAAAGATCACACTGGAGTTCTTCTTTTCAGCCATCACACAAATATAAAAATGACAATTATCTAAATAACTGACCTTTCGATTGAAAATCAACTAAAATCGCTCAGCAGAGAAATGGTGACTGGATCTGATAATATACCTATATGATTACACATTCGGCAACAGAAATAACCTGCTGATCTTCCAGTAGAAGTCTACTGTAGGTCGCTGTAGGAGTGAAGCGTTCCCTGTGATTGAAAAAATGTGTAGGTCACTTATGTTTCAGAAAAGAGAAATCCGATAGGCAGACACAGTTCTTGGCCTAAGAATGGTTGCAGATCCATAGCTCTGACTGGAAACAAAGGGTGTCATCAGGAAAGACACATGTTTCAAGCTGTCAAGCATCGTCCAACTAGTAACCAATCACATGTGGTGTTCCAGAAGGTTCCATCTTTGGGCCCTCATCTTTCCTTGTGTACATCAATGACGCTTCATCAGCAAGATTACCAGACACAGAGTTTGATTTGTTTGCAAATGATATAATGAAATATTCATGGACATTAATAAATCGTTCTTAGCCATGTCTTTGTTATTAAACTTTGAAAAAACTCACCCAATGATGTTTAATGATTGTAAGAGGTTCCCCACCAGTATATGCCTAAAGCAGGACGACAAACTGACAGCAGAAGTCAACAGTGTTAATTTCTTGCCTTTACAAATTTATAATAAATTCAACAGCAGGAGCATCCCGCAGACATGCTGAACTGCCTAAACAAATCTTTTTCTGCACTGCAAACATTGTCAGACACAGATGATATAAAAATGAAAATTTGGTGTACTCTGCTTACTTTCATTCCAGAATGACATAAAGGATTTTTTTTTGCTATTGAAGTGTAGACAAAGTATTCCAGGTGTGTAATAAGAACTATTTGTGGCATGAACTCAAGAACATCCTGCAGGAGCTTGGCCAAGGAATTGGAAATACTAACCATTGCTCCCGATATATTTATTCCACAATTAAATTTGCCATATATCTATTTTCAAACCAACAGCTTAGTTCATGGAATCGATAATAGATGTAAGAATAATCTTTACAAATAAAATAAAACTACATGGTTCCAGGGACCTTTTAAGGTTTCAAACATCTATGATGTATAGATGCAGACTGAAGTGACAAATGAAAATTTGTACCAAGGCTGGGATTCGAACCCAGGTATCCTACCAACTAGGTAGATGTGCTACCCACTGCACTATCCTCACACAGTGGCTTTGCACAACTGCACAGACTGCCGTAACATGCCTCCAAAGTCACTGTGCCAAGGCAGCACAGTGGTTAGCACTTCTGCCTAGTGAGCAGGGAAAAATTTTAATTTGCTGCTTCCATCTGCATAATGTCACTTGCTTTGGTCCCTCCTTTCACTCCATTGATGACATTCTTAGTAGAACCAATTAATGTGTGTACGTTGCTAAGAATGCGATTATTGGTACAATCTGACTTCTATACAAATTCAGTGCAGTTATATGAGCATTGTAAATGAGTGCTCTAAAATAATATTTCTATTTTAGGATACATGGCTAGTATCACTTAAGAATTTGCAGATGTGCCTCAGTGTTTTGACCATTGTCAATTTTGTGGCAAGTTATTTATTATGAAAGTCTGTCTTTGAGTTATTTTTTTACTTGTTGCACACCATGCGACAATTTCACTACAGATCTACAGATGGCACATTAACATTTTTTCCTTTGTAAATATTTGTTGTGCGTTTTTGTTCTTCTGACATTTCCTACATATTCGAGGATGCCCTCGCTATGAATCCAGTGGATCGTTAAGTGCGCCTAATCTAAAACATCTGTAGAGTAATGATAATTCTGTAGTCAGGTGTTGCATTAGTCTGATTCATGGGATTTTTCGTTACTATGTTGGTTTATTTGTCTGAAAAGTATCTTTAGATCAAAATGCATGGAAGCAAGAATAAAGATAGGCAGCATTACCTATGCAGAAAGCAGACATTGGCTGAAGCCAGGGCAAGGGGTTGTCCACCATCTTGCATTTTCTTCAGACCAAAACAAGGATTTCTCTGTTAAAACACAGCGTGAAACTTGCTCCCTTTACCTAATGCCAGTGAATTGACAATATTTATTTATTATTGATTTATTTTTTTCTTAACATTACAGAGTGACCCACTGCCTTGGTATCTATGGTGGGTCTTTTCCTACTAAAGATTTGTAACAAGCCACAGAGACAGACTCTTTGTCTTTTTCTACAGTTTCTCTCAGTGCTGTTATTTTTCTTGTCTTTCGCATAGTCGCAGTGTCAAGTCTAAGAAACGTGTGATATATAAAGTTCATTTTCCGAAAGGAAAATTTTTTACTACATCCTTCAGAAAAAATAATGGAAGCAAGAAAAGATTTATACAATAGGAGAGCTGCCTTAACTACAGTACCAACCAACTGCTGGGTCATACTCAAACCTTAGGGGTCACTGGATGTGGATATGGAGGGGCAAGTATTCAGCACATTGTTCACCAGCCATTGTCACCTTTTGTGACCAGGGCTGCTTGTCCACAGTCAAGTAGCTCCTCAATTGGGCTCACAAATGCCGAGTGCACCTCATTTGCCAACAGCTCTTAGCAGACTCAGATGGTCACCCACCTAACTTCTAACATTCATGGTGGTATCTGTTTGTTCTATATCGTGTCTCCCTACCACTTTCGCGCAACGACGCTCTGAGCGTGTTTTTTAGGGAATTAACTAGTTTGATCCTCGGACCTGTTGCTGGTAAGGAGACGCCAGAACACACATGACATGTAGAATTCAGAAGAGTTCAGTGAGACTAGTGATGATATAACCAAATACTAAATGATCTCAGCATCAGCTCCACTGCACTCCCTGTAAAAGAATATTAATACTAACTAAATATAGTGGAAAGGGTTCAAGATTTCCTATTTTTAGTTAGCTGGTAAATATAACGTCGAAAAAGCAGTTAAGTTTACCATTGGAAATTTTATTCTACTCACAAAACATCGTTTATAAATTGCACTACTGATAAAAGGAAATGTTTTAATACAGGATGGTAAAAACCAAATGCATTCAACAAAAATGTGAACGAATATTCCCTGAATGGGTTTCCAAGTTCTACAATCGACGAAGGATGACCTATGCAATATCACATCTATAATATAGGTTAAATTTAAGTTTCACAAAAGAGAAAACTATCAAAATGGTCTACAGTGACCCTCAATTATCTTTAATTACTTATCTAACCTGTCGTAATTACAGTGGCTGATTGGCTTCTCAATAACTATAAAATAGAAAAATCATCGCGTTTCAGATCTTTACTTCAAGTGGCAAATGTGACCACCATGAGTTTTAATTAACGATCACCATTAGTATTACGCAAAAAGGGGGTGTAACAGATGAGACTTCTGCAGTTCTGAGTGAAGCCCTATGCGCTCAAAAATGCGGCATCGCGTGCATTCATTACCTTGTCGGTGTTTAGGGCGACAGGGCATCAGGGCGTCAGGGCGACAGCGGCCGGCGCACCAGCCATCCAGCTCGCCGTCTCGGAACTAACTCTCCTCTAATTTCTCCTTACTACAATTTCACCAAAGTTGGTTTTAAAAAAAACCATCTGGCTGTGTTTTAATCTGACCAATCAGGGTCTCAGTGTTAACCTTAAGCTCTGCCTACAAAAATTCTGTCTATCCACTGAGAAACGTTATACTTTTCCTGGTGGGGCAATGTTTTTAAAGTTTGCAACGTAACAGAGACGCTAAAAAGTCTCACGCTAAAACGTGCGGGTGGTGTGGTCCTTTTAGCTTTATCGTAAGATCTATACTGTTCTTCTGGAGGGCTCTATATTTTAACATGGGCCGGGGGGTGGTCCTTGACGTACCTGAGACACGAAAAAGTCTCACGTTAAAACTTGAGAGTGGTAGTGGCAATTTTTGTGTTATCGTAAGGTCTATACTGTTTTTCTGGAGGGCTCTAGCTTTTAACATGGGCTGGGTGGTGGTCCTTGACGTAACAGAGACGCGAAAAAGCCTTACGCTAAAACGTGCGGGTGGTAGACTTAGCGGTGGGCTAGCGACGTGGGTGTCCACTCCGTCCGTTATCGTAGGGCCTTCTAGCTTAACACGGTTCTGCTCTCGGCTTCCGTCCTCGTTTCTCCCCTCAGAACTGCGTCTGCCTCATGGTGGGAAGGTACGACGTGCATTTAGGCATTCTTGTGTTAGTCTGTGGCTTTCCATTTGCTCACTCGTTACTCGTATTACTTTGATTATTTTAATGTCACGATTTATTCGGAGCTATGTGACATACTGCTGGATTTGCTTATTATGTCAGGGTTTCATGGAAGGTGTTGGATTTAACTGACACCTTACATATCACCACCCTTCGAACTTAATTTTTGCACTGAATTTAGGCAATGATTGAATCGTTGTCTAAGTCAGTCAAAAATTTTCTAATTTATCTAAATTTTGTTCCGCACTGTTTAGCCACATTATTCTGTTCTATGCTAGTTTGTATTACTAATTTATATTTTTATATTCTTCCACATTATAATTAAAATTACAAGAGAAGAATATTTTTATACTATTATTAATTTTTAATTATTTTCTTTCTTTGTTTAAGTGTGTAGTTTGTTTTTTAAGAAGTTTGCTATCGAAAGTGAGGAGTCTTTCACATCGATTTTCTTAGAAATATTGTTTTTATAAATGTAGTGATTAAGTAAAATCTATTCCTAACACATTTTCTAAATATCATGTACAAGTAAAATGTTTTTGTTTCTAGACACTCATTTCAACATTGTTACACTAACACATAAGAATTATTTCCAAGAATTGCTTTGACAAAGAAATATACACATATGTATTGAGATATTATCCTAACAAATGGTACAAATGTTAAAAAAAGGGAAAACATCCTACAAGATAATTTTTTATTCTTAGTTTTTATAAGGAGAAAATAAGTAAAATATAGTTATTCTTTTATTTTTATGAGGAGAAAATCAGTGGCGTATTGTTTTAGTGTTTATTATGCCTTAATTTTGTTCATTATATACTGTCCATTCCAGAACTAATGAATTATTTTTATCGATAGTCTATTTTTTACTTAAGTCCGTAGTCAATGACTGTTATTTTGTAGTTTATTAGCTGTCTGGTGTGCTTAACTTATTTAGTTTTTCACACGTTTCTTTTGCACAATTCCTACATCACATAATTTGATTTCGCACATTCACTCAACCCTATGAATGTTTAAGCATGAGGTTGGCGAATGTTTTTGCACGAAGGTGATGGACTTGAGCGAGACGGATGTGGGCAAGTATTTGATGTACAGCTTCGTTCGTCGTTCCTTGTTGGCTTTGCAAGTGTGTGTTGCTGTTTTGCAGGTCCCATAATGGAATGAAGCTGTGAGTGCAGAATCTCGTGGTTTACTGGCTTTGTATGTGTGAAAGTCATCGTTATGTGTCGCTGAAAGCGGTCGTTTTTCGTTGTAATACTTCGCAGACGACTAGTTTACAATAGGATAGGGATTTGGGAAGGTATGTCGTCTATTATTCACCCATCTTCTTTCTTGGTCTCAATCTTGCGAATCTTCAACGTCTGTTCTTGCTGCTTTTTCTCTGCTTCTTACTTGCTTCTTGGTTCTTCTCTGGGCAGGATATGGAAATATTTAGTGATAACTAGTCGCTTTTAAGTTCTGCTCCTAGTAACAGTTTGATAAATTCTTTGGGCATGTTATTCTACATCTACATCTACATCCATAATCCACAAGCCACCTGACGGTGTGTGGCGGAGGGTACCCTGAGTACCTCTATTGGTTCTCCCTTCTATTCCAGTCTCATATTGTACGTGGAAAGAAGGATTGTCGGTAAGCTTCTGTGTGGGCTCTAATCTCTCTGATTTTATCCTCATGGTCTCTTCGTGAGTTATACGTAGAAGGGAGCAATATACTGCTTGACTCTTCGGTGAAGGTATGTTCTCA
Organism: Schistocerca gregaria; assembly: GCF_023897955.1. NCBI lineage: Eukaryota > Metazoa > Arthropoda > Insecta > Orthoptera > Acrididae > Schistocerca > Schistocerca gregaria. The sequence continues at coordinate 416,849,069 of NC_064931.1, forward strand.
GAGCTTTAACAAAAGCCCGTACAGAGCTACTGAGCGTCTCTCCTGCAGAGTCTTCCACTGGAGTTTATACTGCTTTTGCGATTACTAAATGATCCTGTAACGAAGCGTGCTGCTCTCCGTTGGATCTTCTCTATCTCTTCCATCAACCCTATCTGGTGCGGATCCCACACTGCTGAGCAGTATTCAAGCATTGGGCGACAAGCGTACTGTAACCTACTTCCTTTGTTGTCGGATTGCATTTCCTTAGGATTCTTCCAATGAATCTCAATCTGGCATCTGATTTACCGACGATCAACTTTATATGATCATTCCATTTTAAATCACTCCTAATGCGTACTCCCAGATAATTTATGGAATTAACTGCTTCCAGTTGCTGACCTGCTATTTTATAGCTAAATGATAAGGGACCTATCTTTCTATGTATTCGCAGCACATTACACTTGTCTACATTGAGATTCAATTGCCATTCCGTGCACCATGCGTCAATTCGCTGCAGATCCTCCTGCATTTCAGTACAATTTTCCCTTGTTGCAACCTCTCGATACACCACAGCATCATCTGCAAAAAGCCTCAGTGAACTTCGGATGTCATCCACCAGGTCATTCATGTATATTGTGAATAGCAACGGTCCTATGACACTCCCCTGCGGCACACCTGAAATCACTCTTACTTCGGAAGACTTCTCTCCATTGAGAATGACATGCTGCGTTCTGTTATCTAGGAACTCCTCAATCCAATCACACAATTGATCTGATAGTCCGTATGCTCTTACTTTGTTCATTAAACGACTGTGGGGAACTGTGTCAAACGCCTTGCGGAAGTCAAGAAACACGGCGTCTACCTGTGAACCGGTGTCTAAGGCCCTCTGAGTCTCGTGGACGAATAGCGCGAGCTGGGTTTCACACGACCGTCTCTTTCGAAACCCATGCTGATTCCTACAGAGTAGATTTCTAGTCTCCAGAAAAGACATTATACTCGAACATAAGACGTGTTCCAAAATTCTACAACTGATCGACGTTAGAGATATAGGTCTATACTTCTGCACTTCTGTTCGACGTCCCTTCTTGAAAACGGGGATGACCTGTGCCCTTTTCCAATCCTTTGGAACGCTTCGCTCTTCTAGAGACCTACGGTACACCGCTGCAAGAAGGGGGGCAAGTTCCTTCGCATACTCTGTGTAAAATCGAACTGGTATCCCATCAGGACCAGCGGCCTTTCCTCTTTTGAGTGAATTTAATTGTTTCTCTATCCCTCTGTCGTCTACTTCGATATATACCATTTTGTCAACTGTGCGACAATCTAGAGAAGGAAGGAAGCACAGTGCAGTGTTCCTCTGTGAAACAGCTTTGGAAGAAGACATTTAGTATTTCGGCCTTTAGTCTGTCATCCTCTGTTTCAGTACCATTTTGGTCACAGAGTGTCTGGACATTTTGTTTTGATCCACCTACCGCTTTGACATAGGACCAAAATTTCTTAGGATTTTCTGCCAAGTCAGTACATAGAACTTTACTTTCGAATTCATTGAAAGCCTCTCGCATAGCCCTCCTCACACTACGTTTCGCTTTGTGTAATTTTTGTTTGTGTGCAAGACTTTGGCTATGTTTATGTTTGCTGTGAAGTTCCCTTTGCTTCCCCAGCAGTTTTCTAACTCGGTTGTTGTACCACGGTGGCTCTTTTCCATCTCTTACGATCTTGCTTGGCACATACTCAACTAACGCATATTGTACGATGGTTTTGAACTTTGTCCACTGATCCTCAACACTATCTGTACTTGAGACAAAACTTTTGTGTTGAGCCATCAAGTACTCTGAAATCTGCTTTTTGTCACTTTTGCCAAACAGAAAAATCTTCCTACCTTTCTTAATATTTCTATTTACGGCTGAAATCATCGATGCAGTAACCGCTTTATGATCGCTGATTCCCTGTTCTGCATTAACTGATTCAAATAGTTCGGGTCTGTTTGTCACCAGAAGGTCTAATATGTTATCGCCATGAGTCGGTTCTCTGTTTAACAGCTCAAGGTAGTTTTCAGATAAAGCACTTAAAAATATGTGACTGGATTCTTTGTCCCAGCCACCCATTATGAACGTTGAGTCTCCCAGTCTATATCCGGCAAATTAAAATCTCCACCCAGAACTATAACATGGTGGGGAAATCTACTCGAAATATTTTCCAAATTATTCTTCAGGTGCTGGGCCACAACAGCTGCTGAGTCCGGGGGCCTATAAAGACATCCAGTTACCATGTCTGTGCCTGCTTTAACCGTGACCTTCACCCAAATCATTTCACAATTTGCATCTCCGTCAATTTCCTTCGATACTATTGCACTTCTTATCGCTATAAACACGCCTCCCCCTTCACTGTCCAGCCTATCTCTGCAGTATACATTGCAATCTGAGTTTAGGATTTCATTACTGTTTACGTCTGGTTTCACCCAACTTTCTGTTCCTAGTTCTATATGGGCGTTGTGACCGTTTATTAATGAGAGCAGTTCTGGGACCTTTCTATAGACGCTCCTGCAGTTTACTATTAGCACATTAATATTGTTATTCCTTGTTGCATTTTGCCTACTCCTGCCTTGCCGCGTCTCAGGAGGCGTCTTGTCGGCCTAGGGAGGGAATCCTCTAACCTAAAAAAACCACATGTGCACTCCACACGTACTCCGCTACCCTCGTAGCCGCTTCCGGCGTGTAGTGCACGCCTGACCTATTCAGGGAGACCCTACATTTCTCCACCCGATAGCGGAGGTCGAGAAATCTGCACCCCAGCTCTCCGCAGAATTGTCTGAGTCTCTGGTTTAAGCCTTCCACTCGGCTCCAAACCAGAGGACCGCGATTGGTTCTGGGAACGATACTACAAATAGTTAGCTCTGATTCCACCCCGCGAGCCAGGCTTTCCGCCTTCACCAACTCCGCCAACCGCCTGTACGAACTGAGAATGACCTCTGAACCCAGACGGCAGGAGTCATTGGTGCCGACATGAGCAACAATTTGCAGTCGGGTGCACCCAGTGCTCTCTATCGCCGCCGGTAGGGCCTCCTCTACATCTCGGATGAGACCCCCCGGCAAGCAGACAGAGTGAACACTGGCCTTCTTCCCCGACCTTTCCGCTATTTCCCTAAGGGGCTCCATCACCCGCCTAACGTTGGAGCTCCCAATAACTAATAAACCCCTCCCCCCATGTGCCTGCTCGGACCTTGCTGAAGGAGGGGCCACATGTCCACTCACAGGCAGAGTGGGCAATGCCACACAGCCAGCCTCCACATTGACCATCCGCCTCGTGCGCCGCGAACGCCGCTGAACCCGCCACTCCCCTTGGGGAGAGGGTGGCCCAACCGCGCCCGGTACCCGCGAAGATGTCTCGACAGCATGGACAGTGGGTGAAGCATGTAACACCTGGGGTGTACCTTGCGACGCACCAGACTCCCCATTGCCGCTACACTCCGAGGCAGCAGCCTGAAGACGGCTGACCGCGGCCATCAACACGCTCAGCTGTTCGCGAAGAGTGGCCAGCTCCTCCTGCGTCCGTACACAGCAGCCACACATCCTATCCATCCTAAGAAATCAATTTACTATAGAGTGTTAATCAACTTTTAACTAGACTGCTAATTCACTAAAGGCGGCTGATTACTGACTAAACTGTGATTTCTAACCACTTCTTGTAGAAAACAATGAAAATAGCACTACCTGTCTCTGGACTGTATTGAAAACAAACACTAGCACTACTAGCACTATGGCTGACTAAAGGGACTCTCTCTGACTGTATTCAAAACAAACACGAAACCTATGGAACACTTAATAGCACTCGACTATTAAAGCTTCCTAAAAGCAAAAACACACAGAAGAAGAAGTGACAAGTAAGAAAAATACAGATAATACTTAAATTAAGGTAGCTCGCTGCACAGCAGACGTGAAGCAGACGGCGGCTAGGGCGACACTGGCACTGATTTTTGCTTTGTGGAAGTTTTCTTCAGTTTCGTGCATCAGCGTGCTGTTTAATAGCAGTAGTGTGACTTTTACACATATTTTTTTGCCAGTGGTGGCTTGCCCAAGCGGTCTTCTCGTCGGGCCGTTTTTTGCGCGCTCCACTGAGTGGGGGCGTTCGGAGACCCTTTGGCGTTCGGTGTCCTGTCGCGTCTCTGCAGGGTTCCGCCTAGCGGGCTGATTTACTGCCCACTCTACAAGGGCCCTCTGTTGGTCTCGCTGTCCTTTCCCTTCTCTCGACGCTTCTGCCTTGTAGGAATAGTGTCTTGCTAATTACGTCCTTTTCTTTCTTGATACTTCTTGCGTTGCAACTTGTGGGTCGTTGCATCTCTTCCTTGCTGGACTTTTTACAATGGTTCTTACAAAAAGTTTTACTTATAATCATCTGACATATGTCTAGTACCTACTTGTTTTACGCCTTCTTAAAAAGCTTTACAAATTTCGGCGCCCTTTCCATGTTACAATTCTAAGATATTTGGAGTCTTAATGTCTACTCAAGAACCCTCAAATTCGTTTTTTATTTTTGTGTAGTGTCATCGTGTATAGCATTTTAGTATTTCATGCTGTTAGACTATCTACGCTTTATCCCTTCACCTTAATCTATGGTATTATTGGTGTTATTATTGAAACTACTTTCTTTTTCCCACCTTCCTCTCTCTTCATTCTTCTTTCTCCTGGCGATCTTATCTGCCACATAATCTTGAAATATTGTGCTGATTATTTACCAGTAATAAAATTAACCTTAACATTTTTTGATATGGCTCACATGGTGAAGTCCTAAGGTTTTGCCTGTTTTTGGGTTCATTAGTTCCACCGCATTATCATGAGCAATTCGGCCAATTATGACAGGTCTTTTGTATGCAGCGTAAAACTTATGTATTTTGTGTTTCTGTTTGATGGAAAGGTGGTGTGTTTTTACAAATACTTTCTCGCCTACTGAGAATGTTCTTTTAATTGCTGTTCTATCTCCTCTTTCTTTTCTTTTAATGGCTGCCTTTCTGATGTTGGAGAGTGCTGTTGCTATGACTTGTTTGTGCTGTCTACGTGGTACAATAGGATATCTAACATTTTCTCTGGTTATGTTTGGGGGTTAAATATTTTTAAGTACAGTAACTGGAGGTAGTAGTGTAGTGTATCAGTTCCTCTAATTTTTCTGCGCGATTTGTCTCAGTGATTATAATTGTGTTGATCTGTCTGGAATCAAGCACTAACCTGATGTTCCCATCTCGTTTTTGTACAATATGGAGCTGGCTGTTGTATGTGGAGGTAGCTGGTTCAATAATATCGTCATCTAACATTTTAGATATCTGCTGGAATACTTTATTCCTGTACCTTAATGGGGTTGTATAGGGTGGCACTCTAAATGGTTTGTGCTGTTTTACTTCAAACTAATACTGAAAGTGTTTATTACTGCCAGCCTTAGGTAAAAATACCTCTTCTTTCTCTCGTAAAATACCCACTAATTCTCTTTTACTGTGTTCCGAAGTACCCTGAACTTCTTGCAATTGTTCGTCGATTTCTTTATGGACTTCTAACATGAGTTGAGGCAATTCCTTCTTTTGTGAATAACATTCTAATTCTTCATCCTCTTTATCTCGCGTCATTCTTAATTGTTTGTTTATAACTGGTATTTATTCTAATTTTAGCTTTTGCTCAAAGAGAAGTGTGACATTCCCGAATTTTAAGCTACCTTTCCCTATATCTATTATCGCTCGTCTCTCATTTAAAAAATCTGCACCTATAATCAAATCTACAGTTAGTTTAGGTATATTCACAAAGTGGGCTTCGATATTTTGACCTTGGCACCTAACAGTTAGCCTTGTTTGTCTCGTAACTTCTGCAGCATTGTTTGTAATAGGACCTCTTATTTTAATCTTCTATGTTTTCAGAAGTGGCAATTCCTCATTGGCATTGCACTGCATGAATAAATTTTCTGAGATCGCAGTCAGTTCACTTCCGCTATCAATTACAATATTGACTGGGATATGCTTTACCATGGCCTTCACAATTGGTTCAGTTTGAAAGGGTTGGTTCTGTTCTTTTTCTTCTTGCATCAACGAATCCTCCACTGAATCATACATGAGTCTTTTTAGGAATTTCCCTTGTGAATTCGAACTTTCTGTAGGTTAATCTTCCACTGCTACTTCTCTCTCTTTTATTTCCTCTTCTCTATTTCTTCCTTCATTTACACTTTCTTCTACATCCTCTACTTTTTCCTCATCCTCATCTGTCTTCTCCTTCTTCGTCGCCACTTCCACATAATCGCATCTGAATGCTCTAATTATTGCTTCATAACTTCCTTCATTATATATGTTGGGTTGTGTGCCCACTTGTAACTTATTTTCAACTCCTGTCGACTGCGCATTATCCTCATTGAATTCGCTTTCCTGGTTTCCATCTCAAATAGCTCTGCAATACTCATTACTTCGTCCTCTCCTCCTACATTAGTTGTGCATGCCTCTGGTAATTCATCTTCCTCGTCAGTATTCTCCCAATTAATTTCGTCCCAACACAATATTGTTATTTTCTTGTCTTCGTTTTCATCTGGTCCCTGCGGATTTGTTTCTTCCTTCTTCTCTTATCGTGATAAGATTTTTACTTCTCTGTTCATGGTGCTACAATTGTCCTGGCTAGGTGCGTAATTCTCTTTGGCATGGACAGTTAGCTGTCACTTCGAACGTTTATCGGGGTTTGGTGGTCTTACCTCCACCTCTTCTATTTGTATTCTCTTTTCTTGTTCAGCTTGTTAATAGTGGTTTCTTTGTTGATCATTTGTTCAGTCTATTGGTTCTCCAGTACCCGTTCTGGTTGTCGTTATTCCCTCTGTAATAGTTGCCGTTCCTGGGTGAAATATAGTTATTGCCATATTCTCTTCTAAATCCATAACCGGTTCTTTTTTGAAATCTATTCTCGTTTCTTGGTGCGAAGTTATCAAATGGTTCGTAATTATTGTTTCTTCGTACTTTGTCTTGTGGATTCCACTGTTTTTTGCTTTCGTTTTCACGTGCGCTTCGTCTTTTTCTTGCGTCATCTTCCGAAAATATGAACTCTAGTTTCCTTAGAATACCTTTAAATACTTCGACTTCATTGCCCCTCCGCGACCTACTAATGATTGCTGGTATTTCAATGGTAGCTTCATCGCGCATAATTTAATCAACTCTCTGTCACTGTATGGTACATCTATGCATTGATTTTTCTTTGCCATTAATTCGAAAAATTTCACGGGACTCTTCTCTCCTGAATTTTCAAAATATTGGTTCTGTAATAATTCGTACTTCACTCTGTTCTGTGCTTCGCTGGACCAATATCGTGAGAGAAACTTCTCTCTGAAATCTTCGTACGATCGGCATGTCGCTGCAACATTCTGCATGGTTTCTGCGACTGTTCCTGACATGTGTGCACATATAAAGTCTAATTTGTGTGCTAGCGTCCAGTGTTCTGGTAATCCTACTCGGAATTGATCAATAAAATTTCGTGGATGTAATGAGTTTCCTTCTCGAAAGTGTTGAAATTTTCTGACTGTGAGGAAATGATCATTGTCGTACTTCGTCATAGTTCCATATGAAATTCGCGATTCTTCGCCACTTTTGTTTCTGATCATTTCTCCTATCGTTCTTTCCGGTTGTGGTAGATCCATTCGATATTGTCCACTGTAACTTTCGCCTAACCTTGCGTAGTATCGTTGGAGTGGTACGCAATAATTTTCTTCAGTTGGTTGTGAACGTGTAGCTGAATGCATTACATTGTACTCTTCGCGACCTGGCTTTCCATTGTCACGTATTGGTTGGGTGCAGGCTGTCTGATTTCACGTATGTTACTTTTCGCCTGTGATTGGAATAGCAAATGCGTAATATCTTCGTTAATTGCTTGTTTTTCCGGTACTGTTACAGATACGGATGTGGTTGCAGACACGGTGCTTGTTCGATCCTGTTCTCTACGCTCTTCAATGGTTTGCAACAACTCTGTTCGCAGTTTCTGAAATTGTCGCTTCGTTTGCGCTTCTATTTTTGACTATGCGGTTATCATATCTTTTCAGCGCTGCTTTTGTGACACGTTTGTGTAACACACTGTTTTCAACAATTTCACGCGCTGTACCTGCTGCTTGTCTAGTAATTTCGTTTATCTGTTTCTTTAGTTTCTTGTCTTCTGCCTGGGTGTTGTTACGTAATGTTTTGATCTCGTCATTACGCAATGTTTGTACGTCCACTTGTACCTTGTCAATGTCTGTTCTCAATTGATTGTAACCTGTTATTAAGTTTCCTATCACTTCTCTAGATTCTTTTGCCTCGTCTTCAATATGACTTAGGTGAAACTGATTTTATTTTTGTTTTGCTCTTTAATCGCACGCATTTATCTGGTGGTTTCCGCATTTTGTTTCGTCATATCTGCATTCTGAATTTTAATTTGGTTCGCAATTTCTTTATTTTGTCTTGTCATGGTTTCCGTCATTTGTTGTAATAATTCTGCCAGATTGGTGGGTCCTACTGCCTTTTCTACCGACGTCCTACGCTCTGTGTTTTCGCCCAATTGTTAGTTTGCAAACGATTGCATTGAACTGTGCTGTGACACGTTTCTGCTCGCATTCCTTGTACTCTGTGGTGAGGGAGCTCTGATTACTTGTACTATGAGTTATATGTATTCAAGACGCAAGTTAGAATCCTCATCGACTGTCTCTCTACTTTCCTGCTCCTCTGTCGTATGCTGACCTAGGTTTTCTGGGCCTTGCCGTACATTATCCTCGTTATGATCCGTTATATGTCCTATTTCTCGCGATACTGAATCGTCTGTTGTACTGTCCTCTGTTCTCTGTCCATTTTCATGCTGGGTCTCTACCTCAATTCGGTCAAGGTCTCGATCTGCCATTGCTATTCTTTCCGAATCCCTTATTTTCTGTTTTAAAAGCAATTCACGCGCCCTACTTCGAGTCAATATGCGCTCATACGATCTCACGCGTTTTATAAACTTTTTGTTCACACGACTTGACAAACCATTCACTTACTTGTTGGGTCAGAACCAACTTGTCAACGACGTATCCAGCACCTGTGCACTTGCATTGGAGAGAAAACTTAATTCTAACAATATTAAAATTCATAACTTAATTATGCTATTGTCTCTGCTAGAATGTCTCTATTGAATACTTTCTTACTATCTATCGCTGCAGCTACTGTTTTCGACTATTTATAATGTTCAAAAAATGTTTTTTTTATTACGTTAATTTTTTTAACAGGATATTTTTCTGACCTAGTTAGGCATGTGGTCGACCTTCAATCATGGTATTTTACCATCCTGGCAGGGTCGCCATTTTCTAACATTCTGGGTGGTGTCTGTTTGTTCTATATCGTGTCTCCCTACCACTTTCGAGCAACGATGCTTTGAGCATGTTTTTTTAGGGAATTGACTAGTTTGAACCTCGGACCTGTTGCTGGTAAGGAGACGCCAGACCACACATGACATGTAGAATTCAGAAGAGTTCAGTGAGACTAGCGATGATATAACCAAATACTAAATGATCTCAGCGTCAGCTCCACTGCACTCCCTGTAAAAGAATCTTAATTCTAACTAAATATAGTGGAAAGGGTTCAAGGCTTTCCTATTTTTAGTTAGCTGGTAAAATAACGTCGAAAAAGCAGTTACGTTTACCATTCGAAATTTTATTCTACTCACAAAACATTGTTTATAAATTGCACTATTGATAAAAGGAAGTGTTTTAATACAGGATGGTAAAAACCAACTGTGTTCAACAAAAATGTGAACGAATATTCCCTGAATGGTTTTCCAAGTTCTACAATGGATCGAAGGATGACCTATGCCATATCACATCTATAATCTAGGTTTAAATTAAGTTTCATAAAAAAGAAAACTATCAAAATGGTCTTCAGTGACCCTCAATTATTATTTCTTCTTCAAAATTCTTGTGGTTCAACAATATTATTAATTCCATAGGTTATTATCCTGGATTTAAAAGCAGAAACTTTTCTATAAATTCATTTGGGTAATTGGAAAAAACTTCATCTATTAAATTTAAAACTGATAAATTTTTGTGACTATTTTGTCTTTAATTTCTTCATATTTATCAGCTGGAAACTTTGAAAAATAATTTTCACTATTGATATTATTAATTTTACCCTCAGATATATTGACGAGATCGATTAATTGTTGTTTATTAAGATCACAGTAATTTTCTAAATTTTTCGTTTAATAGATTTTACAAAGATCACAAAGATTTTTTTACTAAAATCCGTATTGTTATCAATTTTACCTTTAGATTTTGATAAGATCAATTAATTGTCCTTTTCCGAGATTAGAATACTTCTTAATTTTTTTCATTTACAGGTTTGATGAAGTTCTGTTAAGGATATTTTAATCAGTTCATTGTCATTATCTTTGTTTCTAATATTGACAATAAGTACGAAAAATTATTGTTTATTAAGTTTAGAATAATTCTTCCAGTTTCTGTTTTACAAATTCATCAAAGTTTTTTATAGTTTTATATCTTAGTTCTCTCTTCTTCATTTGTTTCTTCATTTCTTTCTAATTAAAATAATCAGTAAATCCCATTATATCTAGTCTAGTTACATTTGAATAATCATTTTCTCTACAACAATTTTGTAAATCTGTGTTACTCAATCCATACTTTCCTTTACTATAATTATCCAATATTTTAAATAGCTCAACTTCGTTGGTCAATTTGTTTTGGTTGTATTTATATTGAATGAAATTACAAACTGCTAACGAAGCCTGACAGATCTGGTGATATAATGGAAACAAGAGTTACCACTGCAACAAGGCCATTGGAATGATATTTTACAAAACAAAAATTAACATTTTGTTTTTGACACGGCCAATTAACACTGTCACATCATGGTGCCATCACTTCATAATGTATTAACATTGTCTGTCACATCAATTTGTGTAGCCCTGTACCAAATGCTGAAAGTGAGGTTATGAGTTACCATCTGTGATACATGAAATCAGACAATAGTATCGGAATTGAGGCTCTAACGACAATAAAGTTTATTAATGGCCAAAGCAAAATTCGTAGTGTTTGTTCTTCATCAATTTTGTGTGATAAACTGTTGAAATGCGTTTGCAAAAATCTATTCATAAAAGCACACCAAACAATATTTATAAGGGAATAAAATGAGCCTCATATATCTTATCTATTACGTTTATTTTCTCTTTATGTAAGTAGTAACAAAATAAACTACTGTACTGGTATTTTTCTCTGTCACTAGAGTTGACTTTTCCACTTAAAATTTAATTTAATGAAAATGTTTTTTCACTTTTATATATCTAACCTCACTTGTGGAAAAACATACAACTGAAAAAATATCTGAGTCATTACGGAACATCAGCAGTTTGTCACGGATTACAAAGTACAATAGTACAATAAGATTATGAAGATAAAAAAGCACAAAATTCTCAACTATAACATCTACATCTACATGATTACTCTGCAATCCACATTTAATTGCTCAGCAGAGCGTTCATCGAACCACAATCATACTGCCTCCCTACCATTCCACTCCCGAACAGCGAGCGGGAAAAACGAACACCTAAACCTTTCTGTTCGAGCTCTGATTCCACTTATTTTATTTTGATGATCATTCCTACCTATGTAGGTTGGGCTCAACAAAATATTTTCGCATTCGGAAGAGAAAGTTGGTGACTGAAATTTCGTAAATAGATCTTGCCGCGACGAAAAACGGCTTTGCTTTAATGACTTCCATCCCAACTCACGTATCATATGTGCCACACTCTCTCCCCTATTACGTGATAATACAAAACGAGCTGACCTTTTTTGCACCCTTTCGATATCCTCCGTCAATCCCACCTGGTAAGGATCTCTCACCGTGCAGCAATATTCTAACAGAGGACGAACGAGTGTAGTGTAAGCTGTCTCTTTAGTGGACTTGTTGCATCTTCTAAGTGTCCTGCCAATGAAAAGCAACCTTTGGCTCGGCTTCCCAACAATTTTATCCATGTGGTCTTTCCAACTGAAGTTGTTCGTAATTTTTTAACACCCAGGTACTTAGTTGAATTGACAGCCTTGAGAATTGTACTATTTATCGAGTAATCGAATTCCAACGGATTTCTTTTGGAACTCATGTGGATCACCTCACACTTTTCGTTATTTAGCGTCAACTGCCACCTGCCACACCATACAGCAATCTCTTCTAAATCGCTTTGCAACTGATACTGGTCTTCGGATGACCTTACTAGACGGTAAATTACAGCATTATCTGCGAACAACCTAAGAGAACTGCTCACATTGTCACCCAGGTCATTTACATAGATCAGGAACAGCTGAGGTCCCAGGACGCTTCCCTGGGCAACACTTGATATCACTTCAGTTTTACTCGATGATTTGCTGTCTGTTGCTACGAACTGCGACCTTCCTGACAGGAAATCACGAATCCAGTCGCACAACTGAGACGACACCCGTAAGCCTGCACCTTGATTAGAAGTCGCATGTGAGGAACGGTGCCAAAAGCTTTCCGGAAATCTAGAAATACGGAATCAACTTGAGATCCGCTGACGATAGTGGCCATTACTTCGTGCGAATAAAGAGCTAGCTGCGTTGCACAAGACCGATGTTTTCTGAAACCATGCTGATTACGTATCAATAGATCGTTCCCTTCGAGGTGATTCATAATGTTTGAATACAGTATATGCCCCAAAGCCTACTGCAAACCGGCGTCACTGATATAGGTCTGCAGTTTGATGGATTACTCCTACTACCCTTCTTAAACACTGGTGCGACCTGCGCAATTTTCCAATCTGTAGGTACAGATCTATCGGTGAGCGAGCGGTTGTATGTGATTGTTAACTAGGGAGCTATTGTATCAGCGTAATCTGAAAGGAACCTAATCGGTATACAATCTGGATCTAAAGACTTGCCCGTATCAAGTGATTTGAGTTGCTTCGCAACCCCTAAGGTATCTACTTCTAAGAAACTCATGCTAGCAGCTGTTCGTGTTTCAAATTCTGGAATATTTCGTTCGTCTACCCTGGTGAAGGAATTTCGGAAAACTGCGTTCAATAACTCCTCTTTAGCGGCACAGTCGTCGGTAACAGTACCATCGGCACTGCGCAGCGAAGGTATTGACTGCGTCTTGCCGCTTGTGTACTTTACATATGACCAGAATTTCTTCGGATATTCTACCAAATTTCGAGACAATGTTTCGTTGTGGAACCTATTAAAGGCATCTCGCATTGAAGTCCGTGCCAAATTTCGAGCGTCTGTAAATTTTAGCCAATCTTCGGGATTTCGCATTCTTTTGAACTTCACGTGCTTTTTCCGTTGCCTCTGCAACAGCGTTCGGCCCTGTTTTGTGTACCATGGGGGATCAGTTCCATCTGTTACCAATTTATAAGGTATGAATCTCTCAATTGCTGTTGCTACTATATCTTTGAATTTGAGCCACATCTCGTCTAAATTTGCATAGTCAGTTCGGAAGGAATGGAGATTGTCTCTTAGGAAGGCTTCTAGTGACACTTTATCCGTTTTTTTTAATAAAATTGTTTTGTGTTTGTTTCTGGTGGGCTTGGAAGAAACAATATTGAGCCTAGCTGCAATGCAATGAAAATAGGTTAATTTATGGTGTTAGCAGACGATGCCACCACCACAAATTTCTTCCTGAATAACTTTGATGTGATGAAACGTGACGGTTCATTGCCAGCCTCTGTGGGTTCTGGCATTTCAAAAGCATTCTGGAACATGTTAATGTGACGTGACATTTGAATTGGCCTTCATCTGGTTGACTTTGTCACTCATATACTCTTTTGAAACGGTATTCTAGTATGGCGAAAAAATTAAAATTTTTGGTTAAAAGTTCACAACACTGTCAGATTCTTTTGGCCACAAGCCCTTAACATTACACAGGATGTTCGGAAATAGACTATTTTCCTATGTTAAAAATATGTTTCAGAATATTGTTATTCAGATCGATTATAACATTTGAATAGCATTTATGGTCAATATTCTCACAAAATATCCGTTACTTTTATCTAATCAAAGCTTAAAATCATCAGATATCAAGATCTGGTCGCATGATCGAAAACGCTCTGTTACTGCCTGATGCTCTGATGATGTCACAGACTAGGAGTAAAACGAAGCTATAAGTGTAGTATATGAGCGTTAGATGCAGTTACGAAGTTTTTATGTGATTTTTTTGCAAACAGTGATGGAAAACGCAATTAAAACATTTAAGAAACAATAGAGAGGAATTTTGTGAATGCTGATTGTGGAAGTCTTGCAAAAGTTGATACACTTATGCTCCACCCATTTAGAGCGACAATGGGATCAATGACGCACATTCTTTTACAAGCTCACTGCAACATCATTAAACTCACCCAAAACTAAGGAACTACAAAAAATTTCTCAATTGGTCCATGTATTGTAACTATATTGTCGAATAGTAGTTATGAGCTTTAACCCAAAGGACAAAAAAAATTATTCTTTGTGAAACTTAGTGCTGATTTCCCCTGTAGAAGATACTCAACATAGATACTGTTTCCAGCACACATGCAGTGGCACAACAGATACCACAGGTGATTGCAGTTTAAAGAGTCACATGTTTGCATAGTGCAATGGTCATATATTTTACACGAAAAACGAAAATAGTGATAGCAAGAACTGATTTTAGCTTGTCTCGATTGTGGAATGTATTATGCATGGTGACTGAAATTAAAGTAAAACTTTCAGACCATTGTGGAAACAACACGGGTCGAATAATGTCACATTGCAATGGAATATTATAGGAGACGGAGGAAAAACTGTGGCAGAAGAAAAATACAAAATGTAGCAACAGATGGCACAGCAAGCATCATAATTTAATAGTGGTCGACTACAAATAACAAATCATACAATAATGCCTACGGTGTACGTTAGACTTTAAACGAACTGTACTACTCAGTGTGCATGTGTGTACAGACGTGATACTGTTAGTTACGTAAGCCCATCCGGCACAGCAAGGTCAAGTCACATCAGATGATAGATTTTTACGTCTACAATTCTTTTACAAGCATACTGAAGGACTAGGTCCATTTGACATGCATAGCAGCAGATAAAGACAGCAAAAGGATATGCTTCTTTCACAATAGAATGGACACTCTAATTTTTCCCTGCCGTTGCTCTGCAGCCGCTGTATGTTTGTGATACTTATTTGTTTTTATCAGTATTCCAACTACTTAGCACTTCCAACAAAACAGAGGCTATGCCTTGTGCACTCCAGCCTTTCCGATATGTCATAAAACACTACGAATTTCTCTTATATTTCTCCTGATTCGTTATGTGCAAAATGTGCACACTGTACAAACCATTATGCTTCGCTATACAGCTCTGAGAGTAGCCTTTAATAATATTATAAAAATGAAGGGTGGGATGATAATTCATTAAATGAAGCAATTGGGCTAAATAGTGTACTGGGTGGTCAAACTTTCCTTTTCCTACTGCAACTGTCCAGTTCGATTTTCCAGAATACAAGTATCTTGTCTGACATCTTGCAGAGTAAAACCCTGGATATAAGACGCCCTAAATTCGAAACTGAAGACTGTATTAAGGGTATTGAAAAGTTAAGATGTGGGGAAATTATTCTGAAATGCATAATGGAAGCTAAGAGACTTATAAATTCAGCACGAGTATCTCAAATAAATTTTAATGAAACAGCAGCAAGTATTCGGAAATTGAGAAGGCTAGCATTCGAAATAATTGACACAGTAATAGTAAACATAAAAATTAGATTCCAGGACTTTCATGAAATACATTTTACAAAACTTGTAAATGATAAAAACTTCGCAGGTTATAGTAGGCCAAGCAATCTCCTGGTACATAAAGTTGAAAAACTACTAAAAATATATCCTTTCCTTGACAGTAAAAACTGGAAGGAGAATTTATATATTTACAACAGTGAGACTAAACTTCTACAGCCTCATGACAACCATAAATCGATTATAAACAACCGATTAAAAAACGTGTTCTTTGAATGTGTGAAATCACTGTCGTTGGCTCTTACAATTCCAGCAAACACCACATCTTGCCAAAGACGCATCAGTACATTAAAACGCAGTAAAACGTATCTTCACAATATAATGACAATCTTGGCAGTTTTAGTTAGCGATAGAGGAGGGATCTGTGAAATCTTCAATCAAACGACAGGAGTTAATACCTCGTGTTGTCGATATTTACGCCCAGAAAGAGGATAGCAGAATAGAACTAATTTATAAAAAAGATGTAACAGTGAGTTATTATATGTTATATTTTTATTAATGTGTGACTGTTTAATATTTTTATGCATTTCTTTACAATAATCTATGTAAAAGTTGCAGTCATAGTTGCAATATGTAACTAAGTTACTTTTGCAGTATTTCTGTTTTACAAGTTCTTTTTTAAGGTTCTTTTGTCTTCTTTCGATATTCAAAATTATTAGCATATGCTATAAAACAAATGACACACTTCGCCACTGCAGAGTAGTGACTAGAGATGGATATGCCAGATCAACTGATGTCATTTAACGTTCGTCTTACCTCTCTGACCTGTTTTGAGCCTCCATTCACGTGTCTGTGTGTGTTAGAGATACATGGTTAAATGTTTAAACTTCTCAGGATAAAAAAAATCTACTAAATCTGAGTACAGGAGATTAATAAATCACTCAAAATTAGAGAACTACAGGTTGCTCAAAGACATGAACTGGACAGATGTTTACAATACTTCTGACTCAAAAGGAAAATACAAACCATTTATTAATAAAGTTACTTCCGCTTTTGAAAATTGTATTCCCCTACAGCTGAGTCAAATCAAACGAAGTCAAAAAATGAACAATGGATTATACAAGGAATAAATATATCATGTGGGACAAAAAGGATACTATCTACTATCTAGGTACAGCTTTGAATTTATCATTGTAATGCATTACAAAAAATACTGTACAGTTCTGAAGCAATTAATCCAGAAATCAAAGCAGTTTTATTATGAGAAAATGATAATTACATCTGGCAAAAAATAAAAACTGTATGTGAAGATAGAGACAGGTGGGGTCAAAAAGGAAGATGAACAGATAGTTCCAAAAATAAATAAGGCATTGGTAACAAGTACATGTAGTATTGCAAACCTCCTAAACAAGTACTTTGTTTCTGTTACTTACACCATGGGTTTATCAGCTTTGGTGAACAGTGCAATGGATTATCTGAGACCATTCTTTAAAAATAAATTTTGTAAAATGGAAATGACACTTACATCTTCCAAAGGAGTAGCATCCATCATAAAATCCTAAAAATCTGAGTATTCTAGGGGGTATGATAACATATCAACGAAGTTAATCAAAGAGTTCTCATGCAAGTTGAGTTCTATCTAAAGTCATATGTGTAATCAATCTCTTATCAGTGGAACATATCTAGACTGGCTAAAATACGGTAAGGTTAAGCCTCGTTACAAGAAGGGAGATAAAGAGACATCATCAAACTGTCGGCCAGTTTCACTTCCCTTTAGCTGTTTTTTTTAAATATTTGAAAAAGTTATGCTCAAGTGTCTCCTTAAGCATCTAACTGCAAATAATATATTGTCCAAGTCACAGTTTGGATTTCTGAAGGGTTCTGATACAGATAAAGCTATTCACACAGTGAGAATATACTTAATTCATTAGATAGTAAATTTGAGGCTCCTGTCATTTTCTGTGACCTGTCAAGGGCCTTTGACTGTATGAATCACAGCATCCTCTTAAGTAAGTTAAAATATTATGGTGTCAGAAGCACTGCTCCGAAAGGGTTTGATTCTTATCTAACTAACAGAAAACATAGGGTGTCACTGCGAACTACCTGCAAGTAATCAGTCAACCTTCATCTGATTGGGAATTAATTAGATGTGGTGTTCCTCAAAGTTCCATCTTGGATCCATTGCTTTGCCTTGTGCACGTTAATGATCTCTCGCCATAGTTACACTGCGAGATGCTATGTTTGTTTTGTCTGCAGAGGATACAAACATTGCAGTAAGTAACAAATGAAGTAAATATTGAGAAATAGCTGCTAATCAAATTTTCATTGACATTAATAAATGGTTTAAAGCTAGTACACTGTCATTAAACTTTGAATAGACCCACTATATGCATAAAATAAAAAACTTACCTACATCGTGTACTTTCATTCAATTATGTCATGCAGGATCATATTCTGGGGTAACTCATCAAACCAAGCAAAAGTTTTGAGTGTGCAAAAGCGTTTAATAAGAATCATTTGCGGTGTAAATTCAAGAACACCATATAGAAACCTGTTCAAGGAGCTTTGTATTCTAGCCACTGCTTCTCAGTGTATTTAGTCCTTAATGAAATTTGTTGCAAGTAATATATCTCTATTCCCAACCAATAGCTCAATACATAGTATCAATACTAGGAATAAGAACAATCTACATAGAGACTGAAATCACTTACCTTGGTCCAAAAAGGGGTCCTATATTCAGAAACACGCATTTTCAATAAATGGTCAGCCATCATACAAATATTGTTTTCAGATAAAGCACGGTTTAAAGAGAATTTGAAAGATGTTTTGATAGGCAACTCCTTCTAACCTATAGATGAATATCTCCACAGGGACTATTAGGCAAGCTAAGGAAAAATGTGTGTTAGATTTCAGTTTTGACAGCACTTGATCACAACAATCAAGATGAGGTATTCTGTGTATGATAAATTTATTAAAAGTGCATAATAGTGTTTCATTCTGACAGTGTATTTATTCCGTAAATATTAGCAGCTCCAGTTTACTGCAATGTACTTTGACAGTTTCCAGACAAATGATCAGCGTAGTAAGTATTATATTCAAATGTATTTTTTTGTCTTATATTTTCTGGTATGTTCCACACCCACGAGAATAATATCATTTTTGGGTCCATGGAACGAAAACTGAATGTAATCTAATCTAATCTATACAACTGCAGAATACACTGACATGATCCTTGTGAATGGCGAAGCTCACAGTAATGGAAGAGCGATTCGTCACCTGTATGAAGATCGTTCTCCACGACGTCTGTCTCCATGGCATACCCTTTTCGTCACAATTAGACAATGACTTTGAGAAATGTCACTGTCAACAGGTGTGACTGTGGTTCTCTAAGGGGACGTCACACACCCAAATTAGAAGAAGCCGTACAGTATCACGTTGAAAAAAGCCCGTCAACGAGTACAGGAGCAACTTCTTTAGCTATTAATGAGTTCAATTGTAAAACAAGTGATTTGTTTGGTCATGTCTAATCAGTTACTTGTAAAAGTGGTCGCATTACCAACATGTTTTCAAATAATTATAGCACGGAAACGATCCGGACGTGGGTTCCAGTTCAAAATATTTTCTACTCACTCCCCTCTACAAGCCCTAGAAGTTTGTGACGGGAATTTCCGAATACCCTGTATGTACGATTTCTGCGCATACTGATTATGATTCGCACTGGGCGTCATCGGAACGAAAGACAAAAATGAAACGAATGCCTTAGTGTAAAATTCAAGGAAATTATTATAACGAGAACTTGGATGAATGATGACTCACAGTAATGAAATGCGATTACTTTACTTTCTAGACTGTTGTGAAGAACGTTGTTGAATGGTACATCCAGATATAACTACCTGCTTCCGAGTCTCATCTTTGCAGTTCGTAATATCGATAGTGATGGAAATTGGTATTTGAATATTGTGAAAAGTTTGGCGTCTGCTTCCAGAGACCGATTTCAGACAAATCTCTTACTGAGTGCTGGAATATGATGAAAATCAGTGTAAAAGTTCCGGATAGCAGCACCCTGCTACCGGTGGAGGTAAGAAATAGAAGTATACATAGACAGTGACCACAAGGTATTAAGAAGTGTGTATGTATTGTAGCGAAGTTTACGTTTTCAGACAATTCGTAACTTCGAAAGCAAGCCAAACAGAACATGGTATTGTGTCTGAAACCTTTTTGACGGTGCTTTCTAATTTTCCCAACTGCTGTAAGTAAATTAATCTTCCAAGTGTGATTTCAGAATGATTTGTATTTTCTGAGCTTAATTACAAGGCAAATCATGTGTAATGACTCACAGGTCTGTTAAGAGGTGATGACGGCAGGTGGTAGGGATCGACCGTTGTTTTCTTGGAGAATCGTCCCGGCATTTGCCTCACGTAATTTTGGAAAAGTTCACGCTTTGTTATTTCCACACTGTCATTTGTTTTTCACACAAACGTACGCTGTTGTCATGTCAAATCCACCATAGGTAGCAGTGTCACAGATAAATGGAAAAACATTGTTTGTTTACTTCTCATAAATCATTAGCGACCAAGTGCAACATCTTGATTTCTTCAAGAGATAGCCGTCAGTTTCGATAAATAAAATTCCACGAAACGTGTACACAAGTAAGGCGTTTGGTATGCATTTATGCCTTATTTCCATATAGACTCTAAAAATGAAGCCACTGCATTTCATACGATTTTTATCTATAGCCATATGTTGTTATAAAGAAAGCTAATTGCAGTGGGAAAATATTTCTGCTTGGCATTCTTGAAGTCACTGCTGAGGGTTTTCAGATGTTGAGTTCAGTGTATTGTTTTGGCTGTCATCTAGTCTATATAACTTTCAGAGCTGTTAACAATAGCAAGGTAGAATTATTCCCATTGTGAGTCGAATATGTGTATTGATTGCCTTGGCTTCATGTGTTGGTATCCAGATTATGTGAAAAGATGAACAATCTGGTGGTGTTAAATTGAGATTAAAATGTTGATGGCTGTATTGGTATTTCATGAAAGATTTATTTTTGATTTCTGTTGTATGTCCCTTTTAAAGTAGGTAGTTATTTCCAATAAAAGGGTAAATAAGTTTACTAGCAACTGTTGCAGTTACTGATACCTAAGTTGAAACTCCCTGGCAGTTTAAAACTGTGTGCCTGATCGAGACTCTAACTTGGTCCAGCTGCAGAGTGAATATATACCAATATTGATGTACTCATTTGGAGTAGTGAAATGAAGTAACACAGACCTAGAAGCATTCAATACACTCACACAATCACAATGCCACAAATATAGAATACATCATACATTCAGCAACAGAAAGATTCACATTAAGTGGAATAAAAGGAGGATGGGGATTTATCGACATAAAAAACCTATATTATGGACAGGTAGACAGTTTAAGAAAATTATTTATAGAACAAGCAGGAACTAGAAAAATACACAAAGCAGTCGCTCATATAAATACATCAGCTACACCATTGCAATTTCATAACCACTTCTACAACCCTTTAGATTATACAACATCAACAGATACGAAGAAAGTAAATTGGAAAAAGAAAACACTACATGGCAAGCACCTGTATCATCTAACACAGCCACACATCGATCAAGACGCATCCAACACATGGCTAAGAAAAGGCAATATATATAGTGAGATGGAAGGATTCATGATTACAATACAGGATCAAACAATAAACACCAGGTATTACAGCAAGCATATTATTAAAGATCCCAATACCACAACAGATAAATGCAGACTTCGAAAACAACAAATATATACAGTAGATCACATCACAAGCGGATGCATAATACTAGCAAATACAGAATACACCAGAAGACATGACAATGCAGCAAAAATAAAACAACAACAACTTGCCATACAACATAAACTAATACAACACATTCCCACATACAAGTATGCACCACAAAATGTACTGGAGAATGATGAATACAAATTACACTGGAACAGAACCATTATAACAGATAAAACAACACAACATAACGAACGTGACATCATACTCACCAATAAAAAGAAGAAATTAACACAATTAATTGAAATATCCATACCCAATACAACAAATACAGAGAAGATAACAGGAGAAAAAATTGAAAAATACATCCAACTGGCTGAGGAAGTAGAGGACATTTGGCATCAGGATAAAGTTGACATTATACCAATTATACTATCAACTACAGGAGTCATACCACACAATATCCACCAGTGCATCAACACAATACAGCTACATCCAAACATATATATACAACTACAGAAATCTGTAATTATTGATACATGTCCAGTTACCCAAAAGTTCTTAAATGCAATGTAACATATACCGTACAGTTAAAAGGAAGTCATGCTTGATCAAGGTCTGCGTCACTTTCCATTTTGAACCAGACATAATGTCTGAGAAAGGAATGAATAATAATATTATAATAATCTATGCTAATATTACTGGAACTTTTTCATACCATGAATGGTGGCCCTTTTCTACACTGCAGAAGACCAACAGCATGTGTACAAATAGTGTTGCAACTGTCCCCTAGCCCATGTGAATGTACAGCAACCCACTGGTGAAAGCTGGCAAAAATGAGGACTCGCTGTCAATATATTTTGCTGGCTGAGTCAGTTTGTTACTGTGCACGTAGGATGGTGGGTTCTGACATATCCTGGGGGCCTGTCTTCAGAAATAGGAATAATTTTAGAAAGATATGTATTAACAGAGTGTATTCATCCACTACCTAAGACTGGCATGCTCTTTAGCTCAATAAAAGGTGTTGTAGGATTGAGAAAACCCAGTATTTCCAAAACCTCTTGCCATAGTGGGAAAATCGTAAATTGGCTGTATAATTTATATCATTCAACACAGATGGGCTGAACACCATTGCCAAACATATTTGATGCAGCCTTGCTAATCTGTGGTGGCAGAGCACTGTCTTACAACATTCTGCGTCCCTTGGTACGATGACGTAAATGGTTGCCGCCTGTCTCTCTCTCTTCTGGGACTGTGTTGTAATCTATTGAAATTAGATTGGCAGAAAGCATTATGAAGGTTAGCCTTGATGTAAGATTCGGAAACCATTTTACCTAACTTTAAATAACAATGGTCAAGAATCTATTGACAGTGGTACTCGACAGTGTTTCATCATTTTTTTTCAGTTTCACCACGGGGGCTTTGCATATTCACTTCTGTTATGGGACAGCAGTGACGATTGCTGACGTACATGCTGTTGGCCTTCTGAGGCATATGAGGGCAGCCATTCATGGTAGCAATCAAGAGATTAGCATAAAGTGTTACCAGCTGAAGATGGCAGCTAGGTGCACTGCTGAAATAGTGTGTTCAGATGATTGCAGATCTAGGAAGAATATCATCAGTGGATAAGGGGCTTCGGTAATGTGTTCTCAAAGATTTTGAAAGCGTCATCTGTAGAACCTTCCTGAACCAACTTCGCTACACTTCTGTTGTGCCATTTTTCCATTGATACCAGCTGAAGAGTTCATTTGAGCGTGGTGAGAATGAGTATAGGGTTCGTTTTTGCATCATTTAATTTCCATATTCCTAGTCTTTTTCCAAACACACTTTTTTTTTTTTTTTTTTTTTTTTTTTTTTTTTTGCATCACATACATGTTAGTTTTGGGTGGAGATTTTAATTTACTAGATATAGATGGGAGTCTCAAATGTTTATAGCGGGTGGCAGGGACAAAGAATCCAGTGAAATTTTTTTAAGTGTATGGTGATAACATATTAGACCTTCCGGTGCCAAACAGACCCGAACTATTTGAAACAGTTAACACAGAATAGGGAATCAGTGATCATAAAGCGGTTACAGTATCAGTGATTTCAGCCATAAATAGAAATATTAAAAAAGGTAGGAAGATTTTTCTGTTTAGCAAAAGTGACAAAAAGAAGATTTCAGAGTACTTGATGACTCAACACCGAAGTTTTATCTCAAGTACAGATAGATTTGATAATCAGTGGACAAAGTTCAGAACCATCGTACAATTTGCATCAGATGAGTATGTGCCATGCAAGATTGTAAGAGATGGGAAACAGCTACTGTGGTACAACAACAGAGATACAAAACTGCTACGGAAGCAAAGGGAACTTCACAGCAAACATAAATATAGCCAAAGCCTTGCAGACAAATAAAAATTACACAAAGTGAAATGTAGTGTTATTAGGGCTATGTGAGAGGTGTTCAATGAATTCGAAAGTAAAGTTCTATGTTCTGACTTGGCAGAAAATCCGAAGAAATTTTGGTCTTACATCAAAGTGGTAGGTGGGTCAAAACAAGATGTTCAGGCACTCTCTGACCAAAATGGTACTGAAGCAGAGGATGACAGACTAAAAGCTGAAATACTAAATGTCTTTTTCCAATGCTGCTTCACAGAGGAATACTGCACTGTAGTTCCTTCTCTAGATTGTTGCACAGATGACAAAATGGTAGATATGGAAATAGATGAGGGTTAGAAAAACAATTAAAATTGCTAAAAAGAGGAAAGGCTGCTTGACCTGATAGGGTACCAGTTCGATTTTACACAGGGTACGTGAAGGAACTTTCTGCAGCGGTGTACTGTAGGTCTCTAGAAGAGCGTAGCATTCCAAAAGGTTGAAAAAGGGCACAGGTCATCCCTGTTTTCAAGAAGGGACGTTCAACAGATGTACAGAACTATAGACCTATATCTCTAACATCAACAAGTTGTAGAATTTTGGAACACACATTATGTTTAAGTATGACATTCCTGCAGACTAGAAATCTACTCTGTACGAATCAGTATGTGTTTCGGAAAAGGTGATTTTGTGAAACCCAGCTCGCGCTATTCGTCCACGAGACTCAGATGGCCATAGACACAGGTTCGCAGGTAGATGCCATGTTTCTTGACTTCCACAAGGCATTTGATACAGTTCCCCACTGTCGTTTAATGAACAAAGTAAGAGCACGTGGACTATCAGACCAGTTGTGTGATTGGATTGAAGAGTTCCTAAATAACAGAACGGAGCATGTCATTCTCAATGGAGAGAAGCCTTCGAAAGTAAGTGATTTCAGGTGTGCCGCAGGGGAGTGTTGTAGGACTGTTGCTATTCACAATATATATAAATGACCTTGTGTATAATATTGGAAGTTCACTGAGGCTTTTTGCGGATGATGCTTTAGTATATCGAGAGGTTGCAACAATAAAAAATTTTACTGAAATGCAAGAGGATCTGCAACGAGTTGACGCATGGTGCAGGGAATGGCAATTGAATCTCAATGTAGACAAGTGTAATGTGCTGCGAATACACAGAAAGAAAGATCATTTATCATTCAGCTACATTATAAATGTCAGCAACTGGAAGCAGTCAATTCCATAAATTATCAGGGAGTAGGCATTAGGAGTGGTTTAATATGGGATGACAATATAAAATTAATCGTCGGTAAATCAGCTGCCAGACTGAGATTCATTGGAAGACTCCTAAGGAAATACAATCCGAAAACAAAGGAAATAATTTGCAGTACATTTGTTCGCCCACTGCTTGAATACTGCTCAGCAGTGTGGGATCCGTACCAGATAGGGTTGATAGAGAAGATCCAACAGAGAGCAGCGCGCTTTGTTACAGGATCATTTAGTAATCGTGAAAGCGTTACAGAGATGATAGATAATCTCCATTGGAAGATTCTGCAACATAGACGCTCTGTAGCTCGGTACGGGCTTTTGTTGAAGTTTCGAGAACATACCTTCACCGAGGAGTCAAGAAGTGTATTTCTCCCTCCTACATATATCTCCTGAAGAGACCATGAGGATAAAATCAGAGAGGTTAGAGCACACCCAGATGCATACTGTCAATCTTTCTTTCCACGAACAATAGAAACTGGTATTTGCATCTGAATGTTTGAGTATCATAATAGACACATTTATTCCGTTCTTTCTTCTTACAAAAGACCTAGTCTATTGACAGTACCACCTTTACCTTCCGGGGTCCTGATGTAATGTATTGTCACATTTACAGAAACTTAAATCCTTTATAACATTTTATGTGCTTTTTTATGACAAGCTGAAGCAATTCACTAATTTGTATCAGAAATGTTTATTTTTAGGACATTTTGGGAGTGATCTTGGAATCTGAGCAAGTATCTTGCCTAAAGCTTGTTGAGATTTGTATGATGTGGAGACTCAGTGTTGGAACACTAATTTTTATTTAAAACATGGGCTTTCTTCAGTATCTGCTGCTTTTTAACTATTATCACTTGATTTGTTTGATGCTTCTTTCTGCTTCTTAATTACAATATAAATTAGGCAGGAAAATCAGAATTCCACTATTTCCATTTAGAGTTGTTTTTAAGGGTTGCTGTGTAGTGTTACGGAACAAATGTTCCTGTAATTTCAGTATATAGAATCACAGGAAAGTAACTGCTGTACATTTCTTGTGCAAATTTTAGTCTGGTAGAACAGCTCATTGAAGGAAAAATTTTGTAAATGTGAGAGTTTGATCAGAAAAGGCTTGTGCATCTCGTTAGCTGTGGTTGTGTACCAATGAAGTTACAAATTTCATGTATCCTACATCTTAATCAAGATATTAGTAAAGTGACATTATGGGATAATTTCCTGTTCATGGTATGTAAATCATAATTACTCAAAATTCAGAAATGCCTGTTAACAATGTAAGGGATTTTAATTTTTTCGTAACAAGTTACCCATGCCACTCATTCTTCTTTGTATTATCTGTTGCAGGTTGCTGCAGATGCAACTCTTCAATCACTTAAACAAGCTATTTCTGAAACCAGTGGCATACCAGCTGCTAATCAGAGGATAATTTTCAGGGGTGTCGCAATATTTGGCAAGTAAACATAAATACATGAAAGAAGTAAAAATCTTTGTTATTGTGCATGCAGAGTGGTAGCTTTTCAAAGCAAGTGAAAAGTGTAAATTCATTTACTTCAGTGAACTGTCAGATGAACTGTTTCACAGTCCAGAGATTCTGCTGTGTTTCATTATTTGACAATTATAGTGAAAAATACGGGTGGGTAGATTCCAGCAGGCTCGGTATTAGAATCTCTGAAAAATCATTTCAGATAGTTTCCGGATTTTTGTCGTTGATTTTTGTCTTTGATTTATATCTGGAGAAAGCATATTTTCTGTCTCTGTGCCTTTACCCACTCTTCAGCTATAGGTTGCTGTTAACTGTGATCCTAAGGCTAACATATGAGGTTTGGGGCCCCTATAAGGGCTTTGTGCTTTTTGCTTACATGTAAACTTTTTTCATCAAATTACTTTAATATGGGGATACTGTAAAGAGTGGACATGATTTCAATGCATGTAAGTGTGCTATTTCTTGTAAACCATGTTAGGTAAATGCTAGGGTGCTTCCTTAAGGATACTGTGCTTTATCTTACTAGTTAATGCGTATCATTTTAGATAGGTGTTACTGGATTAGATGTTGTTATTTGCATACATACATACATACATAGTGTAATGTTCAAATTTGAAGAATTTATTAGTAAAACAAAATAGGCAAACATAGTTCGAAAAGAAAAGAGCTGCTAATTTTCCAAACAGGATCACTGAGTGAAATAGAGCAATTTGCAGCAAGTCAAAAAAACATTTCGTCTACAGATTAATACAAGATGTAGCAAAAGTCTGTCACAACATTGTAACTGTTGCCTATTTGATGCCATTTTCATGGCCGTAGTGCTGTTGCTAGTAAGCACCATGCATTTCTTCTGGAAACTTTTCTTTTAAATCAATTTGCCCAGCACTTCAGGATGTGTTGAAGAGGACATGTTCCATCCTGTGACCAAAATTTTGTTGTGGGTGAAAAACTTCAGAGAAACAGTTCAGGGGTAAAATCTGTGAAAGGGTCTTCCATCAATCAGAACATTAGAAAGTATTGCGAAAGTATGACATTGGACACTACTAAATATTAGGCAGCTCATAAGCATGTCCGCTATGTGTGTGTCTGATAACTGTCAGAGGTTACCGCTTCATTATTGCCCTTACGTTATGGCTGAGGTTTAGCAACTGAAGACTCAAGATTACAAAAGATTCATAACATTTTTAGAACAAATTCTGGAAGTGATGGCTGATGACGTGATTCTCAGTATGACTGAAAAGGGTTTTGCCAATTACTTGGTTAACAACCAAAACTTCTGTTATTGCCCATACATTGTGCACCTGAAAAGCTCATTGAATGGTCTCAAAAAGAAGGAAACAAGTTACAAACAAACTGCTCTTACTGGCCTTCAAAGCAATCACAATTAACTACCACACACTTCTGATATCAGTTGTAAAGCTGTTGGCAACGATCAGCAAACACTACTCGTAGAATCACTTAAAGAACTGTGATCATATGTTGTTCGATATCCGCATCATTACAGATGAGACCTGGTGCTACCAGTGTGCTCTAAATTACAAATTACAGTCAGTGACATGGTGTTTGTCTTCCCCACCTCCTGTTGTTAGAAAATCATGATAGATAAAGCTCTTGCTGTTTTAAAATTTGATCTTAATCTTGGATTTTGTCAGCCAACTAACTGGGAGGCAACTGAATATGGTTCCAATAATACAGCTTTACTGTTGTAAAGTTTCAATGAATTCTTTAAGCATTATATTTAGTGGTTGCCTAATTTCTCACAATTATGACATTTCTTGACCACCATGTTTATCAGGTCTCATCCTGAAATTGAGGGTGTAGGTCAATAAAGCATGTGCACTGGATGAGCTTACAGGAGCTTCCACACCAAATTTTGTTGGGGTGTGTGTAGACTTCTTCTATGACACTTAAATGGCATGTGTACCCCAGTATGATGTATCAATAATCATATAGAAATTTGGTGAATAAGTGAGGATGTATTTTGTAACACCCTTCACAGATCAGCAGAAGTATGTTACGGTATGCATTTTAAAGTGATAATATAATCCTTAGGCTAATGTAGCTATGTATCAAATGAAAACAGCTTAGAGTGTCTGCTTACACAGGTGGCATTCCTATGCTTTAGGTGTAAGGAAGTCTAATACTTCACAGGATTAAAGTTCAATGGTTACAAAAAAAAGTTGTCAGCAGAAAGTTTGGTTTGAACACAGTGCTTCATTAGGCATTGCTGCATTGAAGGCAGTATACTCTTGCCTTGCTCTGATCACTGCACTGACTTGCACATCCAGTTATAGGAGGACCTACGGTTTAATGTGGGTTCATAATCGTGGAAAAGTTAGGCTGTTTTCAAATTAACTAAACTTGCAAGAGGTGATAAAGAGGTATAAGTGACGGATAAAAGGATTAGGACTGACTGGAATTTGAACACAGTACCCGAAGAAATGTAATCTAAGCACACCACAGAGCCCCCAAGCCACATGTTACATGATAGTAGAGTATCAGTAGGTTTTCTGAAGAAATGCTTCAGTGGAGTGCCAGGAATTTGTCATTTAGGGACTACTGTACTGTAGGCTCCTCTGAATAAAGCCTTCTAAATCCTGTTTAAGTTACCTGCTTCTCAAATATGAAAATTACAAATGAAAATTTCATTTTAACATTGTTTTTGCTGTTGTCTTTAGTCACAAGACTGATTTGATACAGCACAGTTTGTTTTGAACAGTAATCTTGCTGACAAGATGACTCTTCTATATAAGTAATATACATTTGACAATGCTGGCGCTGATTTTGCGTTTGGCATTTGATGATGCCACAATGGCTCCAGTATATTAGGACATGTTTTTATGAAACTTAGACTGAAACTGATAGTCTGATGACAAAAAATTGTGACCATAGACACAAAGTAAAGGAAATTTACTGCTCTCCATGCTAGTCTATCTCGAGCAAACTTATTTTCTCTGATTAATTACTGCAGGCTGCATTTATTTGAACCTGCTTGCTGTAGTCATGTCTTGTCCTCCCTCTGATATTTCTAGGCCCCCCCTCCTCCCCCCTTTACTTTCCTCCAAAACCAAATTGACTATTCTTGATGGCCATTTAATCATCCTTCCTTTGTCAGGTTGTGCCACAAATTACTTCTCCTCCCCCCCCCCCCCCCCCATTTGATTCAGTACCTCATTATTAGTCATATGATCTACCCATCTAATCTTCATCATTCTTAAAGAGCACCACATGTCAAAAGCTTGTATTCCCTTTTTGTCAGAACTTTTTATTGTCAGTGTTTTACTTCCACACCTGGCTACACTAAATACCTTCAGAAAAGATTTCTTGTCACCTATGTTTATCTTCAACATTAATAAATTCCTCCTTCAGAAATAAGTTCCTTTCTATAGTCAGTGTGCATTTTATATGCTCTCTACTGTGGCCGCCAGTTAATTCACTGTTCAAATAGCAGAACTTGTCTTCTACTTTCTTTCTCATTTCATAATCCAATTCCTTCAGTGTCACCTGATTTAATTCCACTATATTCCATTACCCTTGTTTTAATTTTGTTGATGCCATCCTTATAACCTCTTTCTCAAGACAATACCCATTCTGTTCCGCTAGTCTCCAGTCATTTGCCGAGTTAATTATAGTATCATCAGCAAACATGACAGTTTCTATTTCTTCTTCGTGAACTGGAATTTGTTCTCCAAATTTTTATTTCATTTCCTTCACTGCTTGCTGAACATAGAGATCAAAGAAAACTGTGGACAGGCTGGAACCCTGTCTCACTCCCTTCTCAACTGTAGCTTCCCTTTCATGTCCTCTGACTGCAATCTGATTTCTTTACAAGCTATGTATAACCTTTTCGTCCCAGTATTTTATTCCTGGTGGCTGCAAAATTCCAAAGACTACAGCTGATTCAACATTATCATAAGCTTTCTGTAGATCTATAAATGCTGTGAACATTGACTTACCTTCAATTAACATATCATGTAAGATAATCCTTGGGTCATTGTCACGTGTTGTTACATTGCTGCAGTGGTCAGTTGCTACCAGTTGCACCATTCTTCTGTAAATAATTGTATTTTGAAACCATGAGTTATGAAGTTGATAGTTAAATAACATTCACACATGTCAGCACTTGGTTTCTTTGGAATTGGAATTATTACATTCTTCTTTAGGTCTGGCAGTATTTTTGCCTGTCTCATACATCATGCACACAAGGTGGCTTTCTGTCTCAAGGCTCTCAGTAATTCTGAGAGATCTCGTCCGCTCAGGGGGTTTGTTTAGACTTTAATGCTGTGTGTTTTCTCACAATATCATCCCCCCCCCCCCCCCCCCCAGGGGGCTTTCCACTCTTTCGTGGGTTCATGTTTGGCTACCACGGGACCCCAGCCTTTGCAGCATTTTTTCCTTCTCTGCTGCATGCCCATCCTCTTGCTGTTCTTTTTCCCTCCACTTCAGGAACATTTCTGTGATGTTACTAGGAATGTTCTGCATTGTCTTCCACTGACGTAAGAACCGTCTCACCTTTTGTTTTTCGCTCCCTTTTCCTTTCTCTTCTCTCGTTCTTTTGCTTCAGAGTTTGTGGTTCCTCTTTTTCTTTGTCCTCCCTGTGCGCTCCTGAAGGCTGTCCTATGCATTTGATGAATAACAGGTGACTGTGTAATGCATCATTTCCAGCCCTGGTTTTAGTGGCAGGGTCTGCACATATCCCCTGGTACAGGCCAGGCGCAGGGAGGGGTGATAGCCTGAGCTGCAACCTTCACAAATTGCCGATTGGTCCCTCTGTCAGGTGTTAAAGCCCTGTGACCAGAGGTGTGAACAATCACCTAAGGCAGGTGTGCCCCCTTGTGAAGGCCCCCAGTTGGAAGGGGCTCACATCGGAGATGCTGGCAATCATGGGGGATTTCCTCGTGAGTCAATCATCTTTCCAATCAATGTCTACAAAACGTAAACGTAATGAGGACCCTTTCAACTGCACCATGGTTCTTCGTGGTCTCACGTATTGAAGATGAAGACGGTCAGTCATTCGACACAGTAAATCCGTTCATTATTCAGAAAGGTTCTACATCTACATCCATACTCCACAAGCCACCTGACGGTGTGTGGCGGAGGGTACCCTGAGTACCTCTATTGGTTCTCCCTTCTATTCCAGGCTCATATTGTACGTGGAAAGAAGGATTGTCGGTAAGCTTCTGTGTGGGCTCTAATCTCTCTGATTTTATCCTCATGGTCTCTTCGTGAGATATACGTAGAAGGGAGCAATATACTGCTTGACTCTTCGGTGAAGGTATGTTCTCAGAGCTTTAACAAAAGCCCGTACAGAGCTACTGAGCGTCTCTCCTGCAGAGTCTTCCACTGGAGTTTATAATGCTTTTGCGATTACTAAATGATCCTGTAACGAAGCGCGCTGCTCTCCGTTGGATCTTCTCTATCTCTTCCATCAACCCTATCTGGTGCGGATCCCACACTGCTGAGCAGTATTCAAGCAGTGGGCGAACAAGCATACTGTAACCTACTTCCTTTGTTGTCGGATTGCATTTCCTTAGGATTCTTCCAATGAATCTCAATCTGGCATTTGCTTTACCGACGATCAACTTTATATGATCATTCCCTTTTAAATCACTCCTAATGCGTACTCCCAGATAATTTATGGAATTAACTGCTTCCAGTTGCTGACCTGCTATTTTATAGCTAAATGATAAGGGACCTATCTTTCTATGTATTCGCAGCACATTACACTTGTCTACATTGAGATTCAATTGCCATTCCGTGCACCATGCGTCAATTCGCTGCAGATCCTCCTGCATTTCAGTACAATTTTCCATTGTTGCAACCTCTCGATACACCACAGCATCATCTGCAAAATGCCTCAGTGAGCTTCCGATGTCATCCACCAGGTCATTTATGTATATTGTGAATAGCAACGGTCCTATGACACTCCCCTGCGGCACACCTGAAATCACTCTCACTTCGGAAGACTTCTCTCCATTGAGAATAACGTGCTGCGTTCTGTTATCTAGGAACTCTTCAATCCAATCACACAATTGATCTGATAGTCCGTATGCTCTTACTTTGTTCATTAAACGACTGTGGGGAACTGTGTCAAACGCCTTGCGGAAGTCAAGAAACACGGCATCTATCTGTGAACCCGTGTCTATGGTCCTCTGAGTCTCGTGGACGAATAGCGCGAGCTGGGTTTCACACAACCGTCTCTTTCGAAACCCATGCTGATTCCTACAGAGCAGATTTCTCGTCTCCAGAAAAGACATTGTACTCGAACAAAATACGTGTTCCAAAATTCTACAACTGATCAACGTTAGAGATATAGGTCTATACTTCTGCACTTCTGTTCGACGTCCCTTCTTGAAAACGGGGATGACCTGTGCCCTTTTCCAATCCTTTTGAATGCTTCGTTCTTCTAGAGACCTACGGTACACCGCTGCAAGAAGGGGGGCAAGTTCCTTCGCGTACTCTGTGTAAAATCGAACTGGTATCCCATCGGGACCAGCGGCTTTTCCTCTTTTAAGCAATTTTAATTGTTTCTCTATCCCTCTGTCGTCTACTTCGATATCTACCATTTTGTCAACTGTGCGACAATCTAGAGAAGGAAGGAAGCACTGTGCAGTGTTCCTCTGTGAAACAGCTTTGGAAGAAGACATTTAGTATTTCGGCCTTTAGTCTGTCATCCTCTGTTTCAGTACCATTTTGGTCACAGTGTGTCTGGACATTTTGTTTTGATCCACCTACCGCTTTGACATAGGACCAAAATTTCTTAGGATTTTCTGCCAAGTCAGTACATAGAACTTTACTTTCGAATTCATTGAAAGCCTCTCGCATAGCCCTCCTCACACTGCATTTCGCTTCGCGTAATTTTTGTTTGTCTGCAAGGCTTTGGCTATGTTTGTTTGCTGTGAAGTTCCCTTTGCTTCCCCAGCAGTTTTCTAACTCGGTTGTTGTACCACGGTGGCTCTTTTCCATCTCTTACGATCTTGCTTGGCACATACTCAACTAACGCATATTGTACGATGGTTTTGAACTTTGTCCACTGATCCTCAACACTTTCTGTACTTGAGACAAAACTTTTGTGTTGAGCCATCAAGTACTCTGAAATCTGCTTTTTGTCACTTTTGCTAAACAGAAAAATCTTCCTACCTTTCTTAATATTTCTATTTACGGCTGAAATCATCGATGCAGTAGCCGCTTTATGATCGCTGATTCCCTGTTCTGCATTAACTGATTCAAATAGTTCGGGTCTGTTGGTCACCACAAGGTCTAATATGTTATCGCCATGAGTCGGTTCTCTGTTTAACTGCTCAAGGTAGATTTCAGATAAAGCACTTAAAAATATTTCACTGGATTCTTTGTCCCTGCCACCCGTTATGAACATTTGAGTCTCCCAGTCTATATCCGGCAAATTAAAATCTCCACCCAGAACTATAACATGGTGGGGAAATCTACTCGAAATATTTTCCAAATTATTCTTCAGGTGCTGAGCCACAACTGCTGCTGAGCCCGGGGGCCTATAGAGACATCCAGTTACCATGTCTGAGCCTGCTTTAACCGTGACCTTTACCCAAATCATTTCACAATTTGAATCTCCGTCAATTTCCTTCGATACTATTGCACTTCTTATCGCTATAAACATGCCTCCCCCTTCACTGTCCTGTCTCTGTGGTATACATTGCAATCTGAGTTTAGGATTTTATTACTGTTTACATGTGGTTTCAGCCAACTTTCTGTCACTAGTACTATATGGGCGTTGTGACCGTTTATTAATGAGAGCAGTTCTGGGACCTTTCTATAGACACTCCTGCAGTTTACTATTAGCACTTTAATATTGTTATTCCCTGTTGCATTTTGCCTACTCCTGCCTTGCCGCGTCTCAGGAGCCGTCTTGTCGGGCCTAGGGAGGGAATTCTCTAACCTAAAAAAAACCCATGTGCACTCCACACGTACTCCGCTACCCTCGTAGCCGCTTCCGGCGTGTAGTGCACGCCTGACCTATTCAGGGGGACCCTACATTTCTCCACCCGATAGCGGAGGTCGAGAAATTTGCACCCTAGCTCTCCGCAGAATTGTCTGAGCCTCTGGTTTAAGCCTTCCACTCGGCTCGAAAACCAGAGGACCGCGATCGGTTCTGGGAACGATACTACAAATAGTTAGTTCTGATTCCACCCCGCGAGCCAGGCTTTCCGCCTTCACCAACTCCGCCAACCGCCTGTACGTACTGAGAACGACCTCTGAACCCAGACGGCAGGAGTCATTGGTGCCGACATGGTGTAACAATCTGCAGTCGGGTGCACCCAGTGCTCTCTATCGCCGCCGGTAGGGCCTCCTGCACATCTCAGATGAGACCCCCCGGCAAGCAGACAGAGTGAACACTGGCCTTCTTCCCCGACCTTTCCGCTATTTCCCTAAGGGGCTCCATCACCCGCCTAACATTGGAGCTCCCAATAACTAATAAACCTCTCCCCCTGTGTGCCTGCTCGGACCTTGCTGAAGGAGCAGCCACATGTCCACTCACAGACAGAGCGGGTGACGCCACACGGCCAGCCTCCACATTGACCCTCCGCCTCGTGCGCCGTGAACGCCGCTGAACCTGCCACTCCCCTTGGGGAGAGGGTGGCCCAACCGCGCTCGTTACCCGCGAAGATGTCTCGACAGCAGGCACAGTGGGTGAAGCATGTAACACCTGGGGTGTACCTTGCGACGCACCAGACTCCCCATTGCCGCTACACTCCGAGGCAGCAGCCTGAAGACGGCTGACCGCGGCCATCAACACGCTCAGCTGTTCGCGAAGAGTGGCCAGCTCTTTCTGCGTCCATACACAGCAGTCACACATCCTATCCATCCTAAGGAATCAATTTACTGAAGAGACTTAATCAACTTTTAACTAGACTGCTAATTCACTAAAGGCGGCTGATTATTGACTAAACTGTGATTGCTAACCACTTCTTGTAGAAAACAATGAAAATAGCACTACCTGTCTCTGACCTGTATTCAAAACAAACACTAGCACTACTAGCGCTATGACTGACTAAAGGTACTCTCTCTGACTGTATTCAAAACAAACACGAAATCTATGGAACACTATTACTAGCACTCGACAATTAAAGCTTCCTAAAAGCAAAAACACACGGAAGAAGTGACAAGTAAGAAAAATATAGTTAATACTTAAATTAAGGTAGCTCGCTGCACAGCAGACGTGAAGCAGACGGCGGCGGTTTTGTTGTAATTGCTGGCCCTGTGAAATCGTGCTCTTCTTTACGGAATGGCACTTTGCTTTTGGAGACTACTTCTGATTTTCAAGCACAACTGCTTGGTGCTTCACACTTCCACGGCTATCCTGTTCGTGTTGAGGCCCATAGAACTTTGCTTTCTTCCTGTGGTGTCATTTATACCAGGCTCCATTACGATCTTACCGAGGCCGAAATCCAATCTTATGTCTCTGATCAGGGTGTCAATGTCATCCATCGTGTAATGAAAAAGGTAGATTCCCCCTTAGTGCCCACCCTCACTCTTTTCCTCACCTTTGATAGAGTGGTGATTTGGTCAAAGATCAAAGCAGGCTATGAAATAATCACATTCCAGCTTTATATACCAAACCTGATTCACTGCTACCAGTGTCATCGTTTCAAACACGCTACAACGTCTTGCCAACACCCAGCCAAATTTGTCACCTGTAGTAGGGATGCGCACGAGGGCGATTGTCCGCCTTCTTCTCCCCGCTATATCAACTGCAATGGCAGCCATGCGACCTCCTTTTGGGATTGTCCTGTGTATCTTGATGAGCGTGGTGTCAAAGAGGTTCGGGGAAAGGAAAAAGTGCCTTAATCAGTAGCTCACAAGATACCGGCTAGTCGAAAACCCTGCATTCTTCCATCTGGCATCCATAGTTCTGTTCTTCTTACCCCTCACTCCATGAAGGACATGGTCATGCAGACATGCAACCTCAAATTCGGCCCTGAGGTTGTGAAATCGCCCAGTGTCAAGTTAGCATCACCATTCCCCCCGTCCTGCTGTGCAACAATCCGTCAAACTTTTGGCTCAAGTGGGAAAGCCACCAGCTACACAACTGGTAGGCTTAAAAGGGCAGGAGTAGTACTCTCATGAAGACTTCCTCCGTCCCTCCAGCGAAACACCACCATAGTCTTCCTCCAATGAGAAAGGCTCGAAGAAGTCCATGAAAGGCAAATGGTCTTCTCCTTTGTCAGCTTGATCCTCTTCGACTGTGTTGCCACGTGATACCTTAGCCCGGCCAGCCTCTCTCGCCATTGCACACCACCAACAGTTTTTCAGCATTGAC
This sequence comes from Schistocerca gregaria, assembly GCF_023897955.1. Taxonomy (NCBI): domain Eukaryota; kingdom Metazoa; phylum Arthropoda; class Insecta; order Orthoptera; family Acrididae; genus Schistocerca; species Schistocerca gregaria. Next base: position 416,885,928 of record NC_064931.1, read on the forward strand.
CTCCACAGACCGACCGCGCTAGCAAGTTGATGCTTCTGTGGACCCCATGGAACAGGATCGTTGCGCTTCTGTGCCCTGTAGTAGTGACTCTACACCGGCTGTCACTTGGCGGCTGCCAAGTTGGCACCCCTACATCTCTTCCTCCTTGTGACTGTCCTCCAATGGAACGTTTGTGGCCTTTCGTCTCTCAAGGAGGATTTATGGCTGCTTTTAGCATCACAGCATCCCCTTTTTCTCTGCCTTCAGGTAATGAAATTGCGCCCTCTTGACCGCTTTGAGCTTTCATATTACTTACCGATCTGTTTTGACCTTCCCCCTGAGGTCAGCATTCCATCTCATGGGGGTGTCGTGCTGCTCATATGGGATGACAATCACAGTCAATCCATCTCCCTGACGACCTGTCTTTAAGCTGTTGCAGTTTGCCTTTTCCTTCCCCACCTGACTTTCTCGCTCTGTACGATTTATGTACCTCCATCATTCGATGTCACCAGGGCAGACTTCCTTCAGCTTATTGAGCAGCTACCTCCCCATTTTTGCAACTTGGTGACTTTAATGTGCATCATCCCCTTTGGCGTTCTCCCAGGACCTGTCAAAGGGGTGCCCTCTTGGCTCACCTTCTTAACAAACTTAACCTATTCTGTCTTAACACTCGAGCACCCAGTTTCCTTCCCAACTCGTCGCTTACCTATTCCCATTTGTACCTATTCTTCTGCACTGCCTATGTTGCCCATTGTCATGAGTGGTCTTTTCTTTCTGACACCTACTCGAGTGAGCATTTCATGTGTGCTATCCATTAACTGATCCTACCCCATCGATGTGCACGCCTAAATGGTAGCTTACTAAGGCTGACTGGCAGCTTTACTCCTCCCTGGCAACCTTTGAACAACATTATTTCCCCAGTTGTGATTACCAGGTGAAATAACTCATGAATGTTACCGTTACTGCTGCAGAACATTCCATTCCTTGCACTTCCTCTTTACCATGCCGTGTTCCAGTCCCTTGGTGGACAGAGGGATGCCGCAATGCAATTCACACACAGAGACGTGTTCACATTTCTAACCATCATCCTAAAATGGCGAACTGCATTCATTATAAACAAATGAGCAAAGTGTTGTCACATTCTGTGGGAAAGCAAAAGAGCTACCTGTATTTCATTCACTAGTTCTTTTAACAGTTCCAGCCCTGCCTCTGTAGTGTGGGCCAAACTCCGACGGTTCTCTGGGACCAAGATCCATTCCCCAATTTCCGGCCAGACAGTAGCAGACTATGTCCTTATGGACCCTATTACTATCTCCAACACCTTCCATTCCTCAATTGGAAATGAGAGGAGGAGGCATGAGCAATACCCTTCTCTTCTCCAAATTGTAAGTGCTACAATGCCACCTTCACTATGAGGGAGCTCGATCATGCTTTCAGTTCATCCCAATCCTCTACCCCAGAACCATATGCCATCCACATTCAGATGTTGCAGCACCTTTCTCTTACAGGCAAGCAATTTCTGCTTAACATGTACAACCTCTTCTGGGCAGAAGGCACATTTTCTGGACACTGGCATGAAGCTATCGTCATACCCATACCTAAGCCAGGTAAAGACAAAAACTTTCTAGCTGCCACCCCACCTCTCTTACCAGCTGTGTTTGCAATGTGATGGAACATATGATTCTTTCCCTGCTGGTATGGTGTCTTGAGTCTCGCACTTCACTGATGAATGCCAATGTGGATTTCGAGCGAGGCGTTCTGCAGTGACCATCTCGTTACCTTATCCACCCATGTCATGAATGGCTTAGTGTGGAATTCCCAGATTGTGCCTGTGTTTTTAGATTTGGAGAGTGCCTATGACAACTGCTGGAGAAATGTTACCCTCCGTACTCTTTTCACATACGTCTTCCATAGTTGCCATCCCTGTTTCCTTCAGACATTTTTACTAGATTGAGTTTCCAAGGTGTGTGTGGGTTCTGCCTTGTCGGACACCTGCATCCATTAAAACAGTGTGCCTCAGGGTTCCGTCCTGAGTGCCATCCTCTTTGCTATTGCCATCACCCTATCGTGGCCAGTCTCCCACCTGGCATCTCTAGCCCCATTTTTGTTGATCATTCTGCCATCTGTTGCAGTTCTCCACGGACCTGTCTCAGTGAGTGGCATCTTCAGTGGTGTCTTTATCATCTTTACTCTTGAGTATAGACATTGACTTTCGCTTTTCCACTGACAAAACTATCTGTATGAATTGCTGGTAATTCAAGTGGTTTCTCACATGATCTTTCCAGCATGGGCCTGTTGCCCTTCCGTTTGTTGAAACTACGAATTTCCTGGAGTTCAAGCTCGATACGAAGCTCTCTTGGTCCTCCCATGTACCTGGCACCCCTGCTGTACATGTTTTCTTAGTGTCCTATGTGTCCTCAATGGTACTTCATGGGGTGTCGAGTGAACCACCCTCCTCTATTTGTACTAGTCCCTTCTCTGATCGACAAGCATCTATGGATGCTTCGTTTATGCATCTACACGCTCATCCCTCTTATGCCATCTCAACACCATTGTGGCATTCATTTGGCCATGGGCACCTTTCACACTAGCCCGGTTGAGAGTCTGTCTGCTGATGCTGCTGAAGTATCCTTGTCCTACCGCTGTGACTTTCTCCTCAGCAGGTATGTGTGCCGTTTGTCTGCCATGTGTGGCCACCCATCCTGTGCTTCATTCTTTGATCATATCTTTGATCGTTAATATGGGGCTCATCCTTCTCTGTTACCTCCTGGAGTCCACTTTCGGCACTGGTTACGGTGGCTTAACTTTACACTACCTGCACTTTTCCAGTGGGTGTGAACCCTTCACCACCTTGGCTTCGTGAAGTGGCCTGTGTTAACCTTAGCCTTCATTCTCTTCCTAAGGACACTACTCCAGCCTTGGTCTATTGCTTTCAGTTTCACAACCTTTGCATGGAACTTCGCTTTAGTACCTTTGTATACACTGATGGCTCTCGGTCTGACCGTGGGGTCAGTTGTGCCTTCATCATTGGCACCCGTGTCGTTTGATATCAGTTTCTGGCACACTCCTCAGTATTTTCAGCCAAGCTCTTTGCCTTGTATCAGGCCATGGAGTAAATCCGGTGACACAGCCTTTGTGAGTCTGCCATCTGCTCACTCACTCAGTGCCCTTCAAAGTGTGTGCGTGTGCGCGCGCTATACTCTGCCCATTCCTTAGTGCAACGGGTCCAGGAAAACTGTCAACTGCTCACTCTTGTACCTCAGCCTGCGGGTACCTATATTCCTTCTGATCTCTGTTTTGCTGTCTGTCAGGAGGTAGTGTCCCTTTGGCATCACGAATGGTTCTCCTTTCACAGGACTAAGCTCCGGCTTATTAAGCCTCTCCCAGTGGCTTGGATGACCACCTCTCGGCCCTCCTGCCAGGAGGAGGTTATTTTAACTCTGCTGTGTATTGGACATAGCCTTTTTAGCCATTGTCATTTGCTAAGTGGCACTACCCCATCACTTTGTACACATTGCACTCAAGTTTCAACTGTCTGCCACTTCCTGATGGAATGTCCATTTTTTTTAACCTTTTACAGTCCTGCTTGGGTTTGTGGTCTGAGTTATCAGCCATTTCAGTAAATGACGCATGGGTTGTCGACTGCGTCTTACTTTTTATCTGCCAAAGCAATATGATGAAGCCCATTTAATTTTTAGTTTTGGATCTATGTTTCTGTATGGTCTCTCTTTTAGCCCTTTTGCCACATTTCTGTTTTTAGCTGTCTTCTATTACGTCAGTTGGGACTGACATAGTCATCCTTAACTCCTCTGTCTTCGCCTTCTATAGTCTTAACTTAAGTGCATATGACCCCAGCTGTTTTTTGTGCCCTAAAGCAAAACAGAACCGAATTACAGTATCATATATTCCATCTCATTTTCATGTACTTCCCCTTCCCCTTCTACAATATTGCCTTAAAGTTCATTTCCCTTGTATAGCTCCTCTATATATTACTTTCACCTTTTAACTTTTCTGTTTTTGCCTAGCACTGGTTTTCCATTTGAGATGTTGGTATTAATATAGCAGCTTTTCTTTTCTCCAAACTTCTCTTTAATAGTCCTATAGGTAGTACCTACCTTTCCCTCAGTTCTGCATACTTCTGTAGTCTTGCATTTGTCCTCTAGTTACGCCTATTTAGCAATTTTGCATTTCCTGTCACTCATTTTTCTAGTTGTCTGTATTCTATTTGATGTGCTTCATATGTTATATTTTTGTATTTTATTCTTAAATCAGTGAATTTCATTATCTCTTGAGTTATCCAAAGTTTTCTAGTAAGCCTTGTCTTTTTACCTTTTGATCCTCAGCTACCTTCACTGTTTAATCTCTATTTGACCCACGTCGCCTACTTTTTTTTTCTCTGCTTCTACCTCTGATTCTTTCAACTTATCTAGATCCAAACTCCTTAATTTTCTATTGTCAGAAGTTCTGTTTTAATGTACAGTTCGCAACCGATCAGTTATGTGCAGTCCACATCGGCCCTGGGAAATGACTTAAACTTCAAAATCTGGTTTTGTAAGCTGTCTTACCATTATGTAATAATAAATTTCATTATAATATTTATATCAAAACATTCATTCAGTGTAACATAACACAGTGTAGTTAGCAAGATTACATTGCTGATACAGCATGTAGCTTATTCAGTTACTGACTTGCCATTCTGTTTTGTTAGTTGCAAAGCTTTTTATAGAAAAACATGTCCTCTTAAATGACTGACCTTCAAACATAAGTAATTTTTTTAGCAAATTAAAACCTTGTGACAGACTGGAACTCGAACCCAAAGACCAGCTTTTCATGAACAGTATGCTCCAATGGTGAAATCGGTAACATACTATGAAAAGCAGGTATCTGGATTAAGTTCCACTATGGTACACTCTTCTAACTAATGTTTGTATCTGACATTTATAGTGTTACCTACTGCACTGTTAAGAAAAGATAATTTTCCTGTTTTTTGTGTGGCTTCACTTTCATTCCTTCATCACAAACAAATGGCAAGTTTGTCAGCTTATCACATTTTTCACTCTTTATGGTTCTTTCTAGGCATGTCAGTATTCATTACAGCTATTGTAATGTGCAAGTATTTAGAGAGGGGATTGGAAGGAGCTAGTATTTATCTTTTAGAATGAGGCCCTAGTGTTTGTTTATAATTTTGGGGTTCCAGTTTTAGAGCATGTGCAATGATGCAGTTCCTAATTATGTGCTCTTAATTTATTTTTATTGGCCTGTACCTGTGATATAATCTGAAATGAATTTAAACAAACATTGAAATCTGCTAAACTGAGAAGTGAGTGTTAAAACTCAGTGGTATTAATAAAAAGAGTTAATAATTCAGCAATACACAAATGATAAATAAGTGCCTCAGTTAAAGAAATGCTTAATCCGTTTCCTTGCACAATGTAGTTAGATCATGTCAGTGGCATCTCATGAGCTGTCTGGTAGCTGCACTGCAAGCAATGTGACACATTGTGTTACAGTTTCTGAGGGTTGTCTTGACAGTGTAATTATCAATATGTGAGTGCAACAGTGTGAACTACATTTAGTGCTAACCCACATTACAATGGGCCCTTCTTCAGCTTATAATACTGCAGCCTTTGTGAAACTATTGATTGCAGGGAACTGGGCCAGGATAATAAAATACTTGAAAGGAGGAGGATAATGTATCAAAGGAAAAATCATAATTTGAGACAGAATTTCTGGCCAGTACTTGGTTACAAGGAGGCAAAATGTATAGAACTGCCGTTAGACAAATCATTTAGATTTTGTAACTAATAGGTCCTTCCCAGGGGAGGAGAGAGGGATAGTTTAGGGGATGTTACAAAGGAAAGACAGGCAGACATCTTTGTCTACCTCTGTCCTCACTAAGGTTGAGTCCCTCTCATCTTGGGATGTGAATGTTCTACCCTCCCTTTTAACTTAGTTTTCCTTGTGATTCTAATGTGAAAATATTTCCATACCCCAATCTATGCAAGTGGGCACAGTCAAGTGCAAATTTGCCTCAGGAACACTTCAGGCAGCTGACCTCTACACTTCTGTGAACAGCTTTAAGTTCTTAACTGCAATGCCTTCTCCCAGCTCAAAGTTTCCATTCTGTGAAAAGTAAAGTGTGGGGAAGTGCTCCCATTGATACCGCAAAGTGGAGAAATCTGCTTGCATCACATAATTAATAGTACTGTTTTGGGACAGATCTTACATTGTAATAGTGACGATAAAGTAATAATGTGATGCTGTGTATACTTTAACATTAATTTTGAAGAAAAACACTTCAGTGTTGTGTGACTTTTTGGAAACTCTTGATTCTTGAAGGTCTTCTAACTATTCTTTGCATTCATACTCAGTGTGCGCACCCCCCCCCCCCCCCCTCCCGCTCCTCTTCACATTTCCTTAGTTACTGTTTGTTGCCAGTAGAACTTCCTGCCCTGTTCAGAATTTTTTAAAACATTTTGTTGAAAAGTATGTAATCCCATAAGTCGCTTGTACTAAAATTAAAAATGTTAAGCTATTAGCAACCTGGAGGTTCGTTTGACATTAAATGTTTTTCTAGATGTGGTCTTCAGAACTGACAGTGTAATATGAGATCAGGTGTGTGGTGTAACTTTTGTTCCCTTACACGGAGCATTTCTAGAGATGAAAGTCAAATTATATAAAATCTTAAGACCAACCATGTTTGCAACTCTGGACATTTGGGTAGTGTTGGACACACCTGCAGCATCAGCCTTAGTAATTATCATAATAAGTGTAGGCATTGCTAAAAATAACCACTCTGATACTGGGCAAAATGAAAAAAAAAAAAATACAGTGTTAGATCTGTGCTTCACAAATAGTTTAGAAGTGCATGCTAGGAGATGCTGTTAGTTCTGACCTTTTGTTCACAGTACACTGTTCTGTTCTTGTCTTGTATCATGTGATTAGGGAAAATGAGTGCCAGTTTCTGTACTAAGTGTTGATCCTCTGGAGAGTTTCCTGCCTGTAACTAAAACTTTGTGGTGTTCCCTGTATACATCCTCACTGTTAGTGAACAGCCTAATGAAGCTTCAGACATTACCCAGTTGATAGTGAATTTATATTCAAGCAGTATGTCCCTATAAGGTCCAATGCACACAAGAGTGGCATTGTGTGGACGTGTGGCAGTCATGGCACTGGTTAAGGCTGCCCTCTTATTAACAAATGAGACATCACACACAAGAGTGGCATGGCGGCAGTACATCCCTTCATCAACTGCTCCAAGTCAGTTTGCAGCCATGAGAGGTGTTTCAAAGTGATGTGTGGTGGAGGCATCCCAGTATCCAGTATTGGACCAGATGTAGCACTGTGCAGTTTGACAGATAATGAGAATGAACTTAATGCTGGCTACCACTTGAGAATTTGTGTCGTACCTAGTTGAAAGCATAAAACAGGTTTATCTGGCGAAATTGGTAATCAGAAACATTTTACCTCAGTGCTTGGCATGAGTAAAGTATGTAAACCATCATCTGGAACATTGTTGCAAATAAAATTTTGTGCATCTGAGTGCTTAGTTAACACAATAGCTGTTCTGAAAGTAATAGGGATGTTTCTGGAAGTATGTGGAAAGGCAGACTTTAATGTATCTTCGAGATGGCTGTTGCATTAATTGTTCATTTTAATGTTGTACAGGGCCTATGCCAAAAGTTTTTAGCAGCTCGTAAACTGTACGGTGGAGGACAATAGGATTGTTTTCATTCGAAAGAGTGACGTTTTTTGACCTTGGGATGTGCGCGCACAGCCCCTGGCTAGCGGTCATCCCCCCACTACGCGATAAGAAAGCACAGGCAGTGCTGAGTCAGAGACGGTGCAGGATGGAGCTGTCGCGCTGCGACTTTCGTGCCATGATTTTTTACAATTATAAAAAGGGTTTAAGAGCCGAAGAATGCCATTCTTCTTTGCTGCGTGTTTTTGGTGAAGCTTCCCTTTCTAGGGCCACAGTTGGAAATTGGTTACGCGAGTTTTTGAGGGGTCGGCAGTCAATTGAACATGAACCTCATCCCGGTCAGCCAGCAAAAGCTGTGACTCATGAAAACATTGATGCTGTGAAGAAAATGATCAAATTTTCCGACATTGAAGGGACTCTAAATATTGGATCAACAGCAGCGCAGACCATCGTTCGTAGTCACTTAGGCCTTACTAAGAGATGTCCCCGTTGGATGCCACATTCCCTGACAGAAAGCCAAAAGGAGGCGAGAGTGGACTGGTGTCATTTCATGCTCGAAAAATTCAATGGAGGGAAGTCACAAGACACCTACAACATCGTCACAGGTGATGAAACGTAGGTCTACCATTATGACCCTGAAACAAAGAGATAGTCTTCTGTGTGGTGCTTTCCAGGGGAGGAATCACCCACAAAAGTTAGACATCAGAGCTCTGGAAAAGAGATGGTGGCAACTTTTTTCACAAAGATCGGGCATCTCGCCTCTGTGACCTTGGACACATGTCGTACAGTCAATGCTGAATGGTACGTGAATGATTGTCTTCCAAGTCATCGCCACATGGAAGTCACAGCATCCAAAGTCCAAGAGTGGGCACCTTCTGCTGCATCATGACAATGCATCTGCGTACAGGGCTGCCAGAATGATGGATTGTGTGGAGAAGGAAAAAGTGGGTGTGTTAGCCCATCCCCCATACTCACCTGACCTGGCCCGCTGTGACTTCTTTCTGTTCCCTAAGACTAAGGAAAAAATTAAAGGGCAGTATTTTTCATCGGATGAAGAGGCCATAGCAGCGTACGAGAGTGCACTAAGTGACATCCCAAAATAAGCTTGGACTGACACTTTTTCTAAGTGGTTTCAGAGAATGGAAAAATGTATACATGCTAATGGAGAGTGTTTTGAAAAGTTGTAAACGTTTTTTTTGCATTTTTTTCACACATTCTGCTAAAAACTTTCAGCATAGCCCTCGTGTTGTGGTGTTGACACACAGACATGGAAATTATCCCATCACAAATCAGAATAATGTTGTGTAAAATGGGAGTACTTAGAATTATAACATCAACTTACAGAGGGTTGTAACACAGTTTTGTGTCTGTAGTTCCTAATTTTTTATGTTAAAGCACCAAATAGATTTTTATGATTTTTGTCCTCTTAAAAACGTGGTACTGAGTATTCGTTGCTTGTTTGTAAACAGATTCATTGACACTGATTCCTTTAAATTTGTTCAAAGGGGTCCCTCTTACCTATCACTGAATGGAAAGAAACCTTAAAACATCACACTTGACAATGTAATTTATATGGTAAATTAAGGTGGTGGTGTTAAAAAGCTTGTCCAAAATAACTGCTATGAAATTTCACCCATCTCCTCTATTACAAATATACTTACTTCGTATGTGAAAGACGACACATTTAAAAAAAGAATCAGATTGGTTTCGGTAACATATGTAAATCATGCATTCATCGTTACTTTTGTGTGTTTATTGTCCACCCCCACTGACAGGTACACAGGTTCCACGGTTCATATAAATGGGTAAATAGGTTTTCATGGGGCCATAGTACGTTGCTTTACTCCGAATTGTGTCCTTCACTTTCTCTAATACAATGTTGAAACAGTTTTGAGACATCCTGTAAATATTCTGGAATGTTCAGTACACAATTTAATGTTATTTTTCTTCTCATTTTTCAATTATAATGCAAGGATCCAGTATCTTCTTTGCTGCTCAACATGTAAGTGTCACAAAATATTAAATGAGTTACTGTCTGGGTCTGGCCTAGATGGCATCTGTGCCAGTATTTGGTTGCAGGACTTTGTGTCTCAGCAGTGCAGCTTTAATGTGCATTGCCCATGTCCACCACCCTGCTTACACACCTATGCTGCATCTTTTTTGTTGCACTGTGCCTAACATTCATCTACAGTGTGCCTGAAGTTACTTTTACATCTGACAATCTGTCTGTCCAGTATATCATTTAAAAAAATAGGTTGTCTTCAATCCAATCTCAAAGCTGATGCAATAGTGTATGAGCTTGTATTTTATTCACTAGCTGATACTCAGAACTGTATTGAACACATTCTGGAAATTTAAGGAGGTGGCATCAACCTGGGTACTGTTGTCTACTGGTTTGTCACTTTTGTGAATGGGCAGAATGAGAGAAAAGTTTAATAAGATCAGTGTTCAGAAAATCCCCATAGGTTCTGCCAAGAGTGATGTCATTGATGTAGGTCTCCAGCTGTACACAACTAGTTGATGGCCCTTTTTGGAAACTGAAATGATATGTGGCTTTTTCTGATTGCTTATAACAGTTTGTTTCTCCAGTAATTTATGCTAAACTATTGTTAAAAGTCGATATGTTCTTCTGCGTGATTCATATCGGGGACAGCCAAGAATTCTGCATGTATGCAATACTGTCGCATGCATTTGGAGCACTGTTGCCTGGCTGCACACTTCCCCACTACCACGCACGGTGTCCACACAGGAAGAGGTGGAAACTGTGAATGTGCCATATTTAGGTGGCAATGCAGCTCACTAGGAAAACTGAACTACTTGCATGCAGCTTTGTTTCATATTTCTAAACAACTTACATCACAAACAGAATAAATTTTCAGTATTTTTTTTGGGCTGCTGAAGATGTAATAAAATGTTGATCTGGTACAAACTGTTGGTGTACAGATAGAGGCAGAGAATTCTGCAGTTCTTCATCACTCAAGTTTCCATGTAATTGTTACTCATTTAGTTTGATAATCAAGAAAGCCTTTAATGCACATAGGTCAACTGAAATATTGTATCATGTTTGCAGCCACATTACGGAAATGGGGAACCCCTTTCCCGAGGAAAACTACATAAATCTCCTGTACAGTTTTAACTTTAAAGTATTTCTGTTAAATGAGAATTAAAGGTTGTGTCCAAAAAGTAATGTTACAATTTTTTGTGACGTTATTATATGTTAGAGTTAGGGAGGGTGGGAGGGACTCATAGCTTTTCAGTGGTAAGTCACTCGATTGCCTCTGTGTGGTTTAGGATTACTTCTTCTTTGAACCTCTACATAATGGTCATGTTGAATGTATGATGGATAAATCTTTAGAGCAACGCCGTGCAATAAAGTTTTATGTGAAGCATCAACAAGATGCCGCTGGAAACTTTTGGAATGCTTAAGAAAACCTTTGGCGATGATTGGCTGTACGGGTCAGTCAGACAGGTGGCACAAGATGTCTGGAGGTGGTCACTGATAAGGTCTGTACAGCACACACAACATAGGAAATGGATGACCATGTGCCTCATGTGTGCCAGTTACTGAATTCAGATCATAGACTGAGTGTTTGCTTGGTGCTGGGAATTTTGGACATGCTGAAAATGCTTTTTCCCAAGATTGTATCTGCAGACTTGACCATTTGAAAGGTTCGTGCAACACTTACGCTGAGACTTTTTGCAGATGTGCATCCATGGCACCAAGTGGAATTGTATGAAGAAGTCGAACAACTCTCTGTACATGAACCAGGTTGTCGATGCTCACTTTTACAATGCAGTGCACCAGAGACTGAATCACAGGGGGTGCTTATGTCAGAAAGGAGTTCCACGAATCTTGGAAATTGCACTAAAACAGTTTTCTTGCTCACACCACCTTTTTTGTCTTGTCTTACCTGACTAGTATCAGTGTGGCAACAGTACTACAGCCACCCTACAGTCCCATCTTGTCCCCAGAGGACTTTTTATTGTTTGCTCGGCTGAAAAGGGACCTCAAAGGAAAGCATCTTAAGTCAGTGGACAATGTGCAAGGTTCTTTGATGGCTTCAGTGAAGAGAATTCAGATTGAGGTGTTCCAGAAAGCTCATAATGCATGGATGTTTTGCTGGCAAAAATGTATTGATGTGGAAGAGTCGTACTTGGGAAGAATTTTAAGTTGCTGAACCCATCCGAACACAAAAAAGAAAAAAAGAGAAATGATGCATTACTTTGCGGGCAAGCCCTGTACGTTCCAGATATACCAGTTATGTTTGCTCGTGCACAGTGTCCTGTAATGGCAAACGTTCTTGAAAACAGATCAGAAACAGATATATGATTGGCAGAGCACTTAACATGTTTAGAAAACTAATCTGGCAATTCTTTGAATGCCACAGTTCTTCAAAATCATGTTCTTTTTAATGCCATTGAGTTTATGTAAATAGATACTGTTTTTGTCGGGATTTGTCGCTTCCACAATTAGATTTTCTTTTTAAATGCATCCCCGTCAAATCAGAAATAAGTTGTTTCTGACCTTGCAGTGTCTAATTTTAGACTTGGTACAGTCCAGTCTAGTTAAAATTTGAGATCAGCAGTCTATTCCAGAGGTTCCAAATTTTTTTCCTGCTTTTCTTTTTTCCAGTAGTAATTCAAAAATAGTGGCTTTTAAATTTAAATATTGTTGCAGGCATGCCCCTTGACGTAACCAACATTGTTTGCAAAATTTGTAAGGACTCCACAATCATCATTCAATTTTTGTCAAAAACTATTGCAACAGGTAGTGTAATAGTGCATGAAACGTCATGACATTTACTGTTAACTCCAATAGTTTTAGCACATCCTCTATGCCTGCAAATGTAGCACAAAGTACTTCTTGGTGTATAGAACAGTGAATCCTGCAGAGATCATATATTGAGCATTGTAATGTTTGGCTCTTTTGTTGTTAACTAAATCTATAAATCATTTCTGTATTGTGTTGTAGTATCGTTCCATAACAAATTTGTGGTACCCATGACTGTGTGACTGGATAGTAAATTTTAAGAACTTGCATCGATCTCTTCTGTCATTGGCGTTGGTTTTGAAAGGTTTGTGGTGGCAGGTCACTAGACAGCCTTTTTTGTGCAATCAGCCACTGGAACTGTGAACTTCCTTTATATTATGAATAAATAATGGATAGAGCTGACATAGTGATTCAACTGAAATACCGCACTGCATTGCTGAATGAAATGTCTCCCTTCGCTGAGTACTTCTGAGAAGGGCCAAGACAGGCCAAGCCTGGGGCCACATGCATGCAGTTCATGCATATTGTGCAAACCCTGATATTGGAACATAAAAGTGTACCATTAGCTCCAGTTGTCTTTCCTCTGTTGAGCAATTTTGCTTGATTTTGTTTTCTATCAACACACATTTGTGTGATGATGGAGAGAAACAATATTAAGATATTCCAGAGCTAAAACATTAAGGAAAAACGAAATTATTTTGTATTTCCCCATGTCATCATCCAATTCAGTACTAGTCTGATAAATGAGCGAGTGAGTGTCTAGATAATTTAATTATATTTACGGGCTTTACATAAGGTCCAAGCTGCTTAGGGTTCTTCCTCAGATCGTTGGACAAAATTTAATCTTGTAATTCAGTGAATGCTCCTTGCATTACCCTCCTTACATTAATTTCCTCTTAGTTTAATGTAGTTTCCTATGTGAAGGTTTTGCTTTGGTAAAAAAAAAGAAAAAAAATCTTATTACACACAGTATTTGTGTGATGGTGTGTGTTGCAATTGCTCCTGGTATGGTTTGTGTAAAAGTCAAACCTGTGAACGTATATGGTACCTGTTTTTGCCAGTGCAGTTTGTGGTAGGTCCAACATAATGATATTCAGGATAGGCTCAATAAGTAAATTACAAAGTTACGAAACCTTATTTCACTGTCGGGAAGAAAATCACAATGAGTACTGGTGTAATTCTGCAGACTTTACCGGCGCTCTAATGACATCTTGGGTTGTCGGGTGTTATGCCGGATATCAGCATCATACTTGCACGATATTTCAGTAACGGGGCTCGTTATCATCAGGTGCGACGTGAGACTACGCCTCGAGTGGACCTGGTCCAGTATTGATGCCTGTGGCCTTCCCCCTTCCCCAGGGGCTCCCTCTGTGGTCCGTGCCCACTCACTGCGATTTTCCGGAGCATTGCCATTCCATTTTCCGTCCGCTGCAGTCCTGGGTGTTCTCTTTGCGGGTCACGCCTGCCAGACACACTCCTGGGTGTTGCATCTTTGGTCTGGAGCATTTGTAATTCCACCTGTGGTACCAGGCATTCCCCCAGTGGTCCTCTCCCGCTCACTGTGATCTGCTGAAGTGTTGCCATTCCATTTTTGGTCCGCTGTGGTTCTAGATGTTCCCTCTTCGGTCTGCATCCGTCACACCCGACCCTGGGCATTCCATGTTCAATCTGGCGTGCCTGGAACTCTGTATGGTGATCGTTCTCCCTGTCCAAGCCTTCAGTTCTATTTGTGGAGTGCTGTAGCTGTCCCTGTTGCTTCTTCAACTATTACAGAGCAGGATCCCAGGCTCTACTTAGCTGGTACCCGCGTGTCCATCCAGCAAGATTGGGGGACTGGTGGGAAATGTTAAGGACGATCTGGGTTTACAGAAACCAGGGATTTATAATATACCTTGCCAGTGTGGCATGTCCTACATTGGCCAGATGACGAGAACATTAAATATCAGGTGCAAGGAACATCAGAGGCACACTCGATTAAGACAGGCAACAAAATCAGCCATTGCTGAACAATGTCTAGAGCTTGGTCATGCCTTGAATTATGAAGAAACTAAGTTTCTAGCACAAACGCCCAGATTTTGGAACAGTGTTATAAGGGAGTCAATAGAGATAAGTGACCAATAACCTCATGAGCCATGACACGGGGTACCAGCTAAGTAGAGCCTGGGATCCTGCTCTGTAATTGTCGAAGAAGCAACGGGGACAGCTGCAGCACTCCACAAACAGAACTGAAGGCTTGGACAGGGAGAACGATCCCCATACAGAGTTCCAGGCACGCCAGATCAAAGATGGAATGCCCAGGGTCGGGTCTGACGGACGCGGACCGCAGAGGGAACATCTAGAACCGCAGCGGACCAAAAATGGAATGGCAATGCTCCAGCAGATCAGTGAGTGGGAGAGGACCACTGCAGGAATGCCTGGTATCACAGACGGATTACAAACACTAAAGACTGAAGATGGAACACCCAGAACTGCAGCGGAGGGAAAAGGGAACGGCAATGCTCCAGATCATCACAGTGAGTGGGTGCAGACTGCAGAGGGAGTGCCTGGGTAAGGAGGAATGCCACAGGCATAAATACTGGACCAGGTCCACTCGAGTAGTTTCAGGTTGCACCTGATGACGATAACGAGCTACGTTGCCGAAATAACACGCAAGTATGACGCTGATATCCGGCAGAACACCCAACAACCGAAGATGTCATGATTACTGCTTTTGTTCAGATACTGATCATCATCTTTGTGCCTGTTTGCTTTGGCTTTTCTTTCCCCTGTGCCCTTAAAACTGCTACCCTTAAATTGCTTCCTGTCTACTGTCTTCTTGGTTAGAATGTATTAGTGTTTGATCACACACAGGCAGCAGACCCATATCCAGTGACTCTTCGATTAGCATCCTAAACTTTTTTGCAGATGTTTGTATTTGTCACCACCAAACCAGGTCAGTATTCTGTCTCAAGCAAATTTATCGTATTCCAGCTTAGAATGTCTTAAATAATTACGCAACACACCAATGTTCTACCAGCTTTCTTGTATACAGGAAATGCTTGCAGTTTTATTTCCAGTTGCCTGGGACTTCTTGTTGTTTGAAATGTGTTCTTTTGTGTTACAGATGACTTTCCGCTATCTGTGTATGGAATAAAGGATGAAGCAAAAGTAGCTGTTGTGAAGGCGAGGGAGGGCGAGGCAGACTGCACTGTCCTAAAGGATGCAATGTACAGATATTTGCGGCAGTATTATAATGAAAGCGACTCTTCTAAAATTACTAGAGAATTCATGATATATTTCTACAAATCTATTTTAAATCTCAGTTTAGATGATTTAGAAAAGCTTTGTGCCTCATTTCTTCGAGATGAAGCAAAATTGGGATGCTGAATCATTTTAGTTTTTAATTTGGTATATATTTACTTTATACAGAATATGTACTTTCATGTTTCCTCAGATTTTGAGAGCTGATTTGTGTAAATTGGCAATTTGAATAAAGTCTCTTATGTAAACCCTGTAGAAGTCTTTATTTCAGAGTTCCTCAAATATTGTCTGCATGCTTTTCTCGGCAATTTTGTGCCTTCATTTAGAGTTAAGACTGTGTAATTATTTCATGCATGTAATTACCATCATAAGACATTTCAGACATGAGAAACATCTGTATCTTCTATATTTTCAGCAGAAAAACATGATGAAAGTTGAGTTTGTCAGGTGAGGAAACCTTCAGAAATTACAACTAAAACACAAATGGACAATTATCTGAATGGTTCTTTTCAGTAATGTGGTACTTACTTTCCCAGCATTACTTACCTTATGAAATTATCAGTAATCTGTAGCACAGTTCACAACAAGAAAATAGTTTTCTTAAAAATGATGTATGTTAGATTGTCTTTTCACCTGTGTCCATAATAAGGACTTCAGTTTAGTATTCTTTGTTGGCAACTTTGCTACACACACACACACACACACACACACACACACACACACACACACACACACACACAAACAAACACACACATTGCAGCTGATAAGTTCAACTAGTGTTGTTGGGCTAGCTGATATGATGACTGTTCATTTCATCTGTAGTACTCAAGTAAAAGAGGCCCCGATTTTCTCAGTTGTGACTGTCAGGTCGAATACCTCGTGGCTGTTATCATCAATGCTGCCGAACATTCCATTCCTCGTACTAACTCTTTCTCATGTCGCGTTTCCGTCCCCTGGTGGAATGAGGCTTGTAGAGATGCTATCCGTGCTTGACGATGTGCTTTACGCACCTTTCGCCGCCATCCTACGTTGGTGAATTGTATTGGATACAAACGACTCTGAGCGCAATGCCGTAGAGTCATCAAAGACAGCAACAAATCTTGTTGGGCCTCTTTCACCAGCTCCTTTAACAGTTTTACTCCCTCTTCTGTCGTCTGGGGTGGCCTGCTCCGGCTGTCGGGCATTGAGGCCCACTCCTCGGTACCTGGCCTGACTTCAGGTAATGAGGTACTTGTTGATCCTGTGGATGTCTCAAACGCCTTCAGCCGCTTTTTCGCAGAGGTTTCAAGCTCTGCCCATTACCACCCTGCCTTCCTTCCCAGGAAAGAGGCAGAAGAGGATCGGCGACCTTCCTTCCACTCACTGAAGCTGGAAAATTATAATGCCTGCTTTACTATTCGGGAACTCGAACGTGCACTTGCACTGTCCCGGTCCTCTGCTCCGGGGCCAGATGCCATTCACGTTCAGATGCTGACACACCTTTCTTCGGCAGGCAAAAGCTTTCTTCTTCGTACCTACAGTCGCGTCTGGACCGAAGGTAAAGTCCCCATGCGTTGGCGTGACGCTGTCGTTGTTCCTATACCCAAACTCGGGAAGGATACATATCTTCCTTCTAGTTACCGCCCCATTTCTCTTAAAAGCTGTGTCTGTAAGGTGATGGAGCGCATGGTTAACGCTCAGTTAGTTTGGATTCTTGAATCTCGAAGGCTACTTACCAATGTTCAATGCGGCTTTCGCCGCCGCCGCTCCGCTGTTGACCACCTTGTGACCTTGTCGACATTCATCATGACCAACTTTTTGCGAAAACGCCAAACAGTAGCCGTGTTTTTTGATTTGGAGAAGGCTTATGCTACCTGTTGGAGAGGAGGTATCCTCCGCACTATGCACAGGTGGGGTCTATGCGGTCGCCTGCCTCTTTTTATTGATTCTTGTTTAACAGATCGAAAGTTTAGGGTACGTGTGGGTTCCGTATTGTGCAACGTCTTCCTCCAGGAGAACGGAGTGCCTCAGGGCTCCGTCTTGAGTGTAGCCCTTTTTGCCATAGCGATCAATCCAATTATGGATTGCATTCCACCTAATGTCTCAGGCCCTCTTTTTGTCGATGACTTCGCGATCTACTGCAGTGCCCAGAGAACATGCCTCCTGGAGCGCTGCCTTCAGCGTTGTCTTGACAGCCTATACTCATGGAGTGTGGCTAATGGCTTCCGGTTCTCTGAAGAGAAGACGGTTTGCATCAACTTTTGGCGATATAAAGCATTCATTCCGCCATCCTTACATCTCGGTCCCGTTGTTCTCCCATTTGTGGAAACAACTAAGTTTTTAGGGCTGAAACTGGACAGGAAACTTTGTTGGTCTCTGCACGTCTCTTATTTGGCTGCCAGTTGTACACGTTCCCTTAATGTCCTCAGAGTTCTTAGTGGTTCATCTTGGGGAGCGGATCGCACTGTCCTGCTTTGCTTGTATCAGTCCATAGTCTGTTCAAAGTTGGATTATGGGAGCCTCGTCTGCTCGGCTCGGCCATCCCTCTTACGCCGTCTCAACTCCATCCACCATCGGGGGTTGTGACCGGAGCATTCTACACTAGTCCCGTCGAGAGTCTTTATGCTGAAGCTGCCGAATTACCATTGACCTACCGGCGCGGTGTACTGCTTTGTTGGTATGCCTGCCGGCTGTTGTCAATGCTGGACCACCCGTCTTATCAGTCCTTCTTCACCGATTCTCTCGACCATCAGTATGGGTTGTACGTGGATGCCCTGCTGCCCCCTGGAGTCCGCTTTCGTCGCCTGCTTCGACAATTGGATTTTGCCCTCCATACCACCTTCAGAGAGGGTGAGAGCCCGACATCACCTTGGCTCCAGGCTCCGGTTCATATTCATCTCGACCTCAGCTCGTTCCCGAAGGAGGGTACTCCGGCTGCAGTGTATTGCTCACGGTTTGTCGAACTTCGTGCGCGATTTGCCAGTCACACCTTTATTTACACTGATGGCTCTAAAACCGACGATGGTGTCAGCTGTGCCTTTGTTGTTGGGGCCATCACCTTTAAATACCGGCTCCTCGACCAGTGTTCCAGCTTTACGGCCGAGCTTTTTGTTCTCCATCAGGCTGTTCAGTATGCCCGCTGCCACCGCCATTCATCGTATGTACTCTGCTGTGATTCACTCAGTGCTCTTCAGGGCCTTGGAGCTCCGTATCCGGTCCATCCTTGGTGCAACGGATTCAGCAGTCCCTCCATTCTTTTGCTGATGATGGCTCTCCTGTCAGCTTTCTGTGGGTTCCCGGCGATGTAGGAGTGCCTGGGAATGAGGCTGCTGATGCTGCAGCCAAGGCTGCAGTCTTCCTGCCTTGGCCAGCCTCCCATTGTGTCCCATCATCTGACATTAGTGGGGTTCTTTGTAAGAGGCTTGTGTCATTGTGGTGGGATACTTGGTCATCACTTCAAGGAAACCAGCTACGGGCCTTAAAACCATTCCAACTGCTTGGACAACCTCCTCCCGACCATCTCGGCGAGAAGAGGTCCTTCTGACCAGGTTGCGGATTGGACATTGCCGGTTTAGCCACCGCTACCTGCTCTCCAGTGACCCAGCCCCGAAGTGCCCTTGTGGTCATGCATCGACAGTGCGCCATGTTTTATTGTCGTGTCCCCGTTTTAGTCAATCTCATATTGTCCTCTCTCTGCCATCTACTTTACAGGATATTTTAGCTGATGAGACTCGAGCAGCTGCTCGTGTTCTTCGTTTTATTACTTTGACTGGCTTTTCCAAAGACATCTAACGCTTTCACTTATTTTATCTGCATCTTTGTAAGAACTTTCTGGTGTCTCCCCTCCCCCCCCCCCCCCCCCTCTTGTTTTACTAGATTCTATGTGCTCTTACAATTGTGACTGGGCGCTAATGACCTCAGTAGTTGAGTGCCCTTAAACACCCACCCCCACCCCAAAAAAAAAAAAAAAAAAAAAAAAAAGAGGTAGTAGATGGACAATCTATGTGACTATTCTAGAGTGGCAGTAAACAACAGCAAAAAGCATGCTGAAGTTTGTCTATTTTGTGTCTAAGAAATATTTAATACTGGAGGATTGTACAGACATAACGTTGTTCAACCATCACACAAACAACTGTATTGAAGACATAGTAATAGGCATCCCTGGTGCAGAGAAGCAACTGAAAACAAAGAAGTTGCCACTTAAGATGGAATTACAATCTTGTTTTACAGCGAGTACTCTTACAGCATTGGCCCCTCTACTTACCTTGCATGTATCACAAACCTCCCATCCAGTGTGAAGTCCTAGGTGTCTGGGAAAAATTGCAGGCGTTTCCTGTGTAAGAGAAGTGTATAAGAACATCGGTTTGTTGCACAATTCGGGAACAAATTCTAAGCTTGCATATAATTATTTTCTTCAGACGGAAAAGCTTCTGTCCACAAATTTAGAAAGCGTCTCTCATGTGAAACTCGGATTGCCTTTTTCTCACGTGATATCCTGCAAACTATGTGTGAAGGACGACAGGCTGATCGCATGGTGTCAGATTTCCAGATACTGCTTCACATGATGCTCCACTGCAGACTGTTAATGACTGTCTAAATATATGGAGTAGGTTCCCAGATAAGGGAGTGGCTTGAAGATTTCTTAAATAACAGAAGCCATTACGCGGTCTGTCACTTTTTACTGATGTTGCTGCAGTAATCAGGAAAGTATCACTGTTAAGTACATGTAGAAAGATACAGTGACATAGAATCTGTTTGGTGTGATGACAGAATAATAAAGTATTAGTGTTGAGCTGTTTGACACAGCCATGTTGATTAAGTATATAGGCATAATGCTGCAAAGCAATACAAAATAGTTTATAATTTTGGTAGTAAGAAAGGCAAATGTTAGACAGCATTTTATTGGGAAAATGTATCTTATGTAGATAAGATTTTACATATAGGACACTTGGGTGACCCATTCTTCAGTATCCTCATAAAATGTAGTGACCTTCTGTGTCTCTAAAACTGGGTACTTAATTTGCTGTTTCTTGAAGTTTGTAAATGAGGTATGTATCTCCTCATAACATTTATATCCACCTGTAACAACTCTGGACTCCTTGTGATGCCAGGATCGACACACTGAGTTAGTCAGTCAGTTCTATTAAATGATGTTTAATTTAAAAATCTCAATGTTTTAAATACAGGTTCAGTTTTATTTTTTTATTTATTTATTTAACCTGGCAAAGTGAGAGAAACAATTAGAAAGGTACACCTCGAAAAATACATTATTGAAGAGAAAGATTTTAGGTAGGAGTGCTGGCAGCAGGGAGTATGAGGGAGACTCATGGTGAAGGGAGGAGAAGAATAGAGAGACATGATGAAACATGATTAAGCAAAATATAAAGGAAAAGAAGACTGTGTGGCTAATAGAGATAGATGAAGTTTTGATACTAACATGAATCCTGCAACCTTACACTTAGCTGAACAATAATTACAGTGAGGATTCTGTGTATGAAGTTTTAACAGTTGTTTAAATTTTTCACTTATTTTCGGATAGTAGCTATATTTCATTGCATTTTTATTGTATTTTACCATAGCTGTGTTACAGGTATTCTAACTACATCAACATATTGTACTCAGTGTTGGAGTGCATGCTCATATTTGTACTATTTCGTGTAAACATTGCAAGACAGTATCGGGTACTTATAGTCAGAATCACAGTTCTGTTAACACTGCAGGCCAAATCCTAGCATAGCTTGGGCCAAAACTTTGTGTTAAAAAGACTGCACCTGAGTACAGGTTGGTCCATCATTTTCTTGATGTGTGAGCCACCTGTCACCTGAAAACTGGACTCATTTTGTGTGAGAACAATGTACAAACATCTTGCTACCTGTCCCTTGACTAGTCCTGCCTTTTGTTGTCAATTTGTAGAATTAGTTAGAAAGAACGTTAGTGAACATAACAGCTGCTTTCTCAAATAGTTGAGCCAATATGATTGCATTGACATAATTTCATGCGTGTACTTGGTAGGTTTTGTACTTCACTGTAACTTTGCCATAGATAAATAAAGTTCATTGCATGAGCAAGAAATTGTGGGAGCTCAAGAGGAATAAATTGCTCAATAACTCACTATGGACTTTTTTTGTGGGTGAGCAGTTATACTTTGTAATTGTTATTATTTTAAAATTCATAAGGTACCAAGAAGCTAAAGTAAACATGGAAAATAGGTACTGCAACTTGGTTCATTTTTAGTATATATTACTCTTAGAGATAAATCAGTTACATATGTACCAGTAATGATTTAAATAACATAAATGCCCAGTTTTCTAGGCCTAATATTATTCAAAGTGGTAAGTCATCCCATTCTGCTTCTTTACATGCACACACAAAGTGCCACCCACAAAAATTATAGTTTCCCATAGTATGCACATACCAGAACAGGTATGTTTTAGAATAATTTCAATGTCTGCACTTGTTTGTGTTGGTCTATATTGGTAAGCACTACCAAAGAAGTTCATTACATAAACACTTGAGGTAAGAACTATCTTAAGAATCATTTACAAACTACCACTACATAAACTATTAAAGGTTACTTAATTTTACAAATTTGTTTTCTCCATGTCCCCCCTCTTTTCTACTGAACCATCAGTGCTATGGAAACTCCTATCCAACTGGTCATTGGAAGGCATCTCACTTTTCTTAGTCTTCTCAAATGTTATGTTTTTCTCTGAAACACCACACAGTCTCTATCACTAACAGCTCAGGCAGCACACAATTATGAAGAGTTTATAGAGTACGAAATGAATGATGCACGATTTAGTCTTACAGTTTAGAACATCTCATAAATCATTCAAAAGTGTCAGGTGAATTAAGTTACCAACTAGTAAAAGTATGGGGCACCACTTCATTTGGAGTTGAAGTTAAAAGATGGATTGGTAACTAAATTTACTGATAATTTAGGGTGACCAGGTTTTTTATGTACAAAATGGAGCATTCCTGAAAAATACAAATTTTTAAAAAATGGGAAAAAGTAGTATGCTTAGTGTATGTTAGCACTGCTTTAATGAAACAAATTAAAACTTTCGTTTACAGAAATAGACATTCATTTTAATAATGAACTTAAAAACATACACATCATGACACTGAATCATATTTTAGTACATAGTTTTTCCAAGAATTCTACCAGAATTAAAAAAAAAAAAAAAACCGTACCCTAGACATCAGATACCTCCTGAACACCAACACAATGGTGTCTGAACCAGGAACTTTGTACTTATAAGAAGACCTGAAATCTTGTAAGTGTTTCGGATTGCTTAGTTAGCAGGTTGCAGAATTCCTTACACACACATCAAAAAAAGTTTTGCATCACCTTGGTTCCGAGAGTTCCAGAACCTGTATAGAAAATAGGAATAGAGATCAACATAAAATCACTTCTGCCCCTTCTTATTGCTCATGAAACCCACACATTGCATGTTGTACCACCATACATCAAGATCTTCAGAGGTGGCGGTCCAGATTGCTGTACACACGGATATCTGCAATACCCAGTAGCATATCCTCTTGCATTGATGCATGCCTGTATTCATTGTGCCATATTATCCACAAGTTCATCAAGGCACTGTCAGTCCAAATTGTCCCATTTCCCAATGGCGATTCGGAATGATCCCTCAGTGATTGGTGGGTCACGTCATCCATAAACAGTTCTTTTCAATCCATCCCAGGAATTTTCAATAGGGTTCATGTCTAGAGATGATGCTGGCCACTCTAGTCAAACGATGTTGTTATCCTGAAGGAAGTCATTTGCAAGGTGTGCACAATGGGGGCACGAATTGTCATCCGTGAAGACAAATGCCTCGCCAATATGTTGCCGACATGGTTGCACTATCGGTCGGAGGATGGCATTCGCGTATTGTATAGCCATTACGGCACCTTCCACAACCACCAGCGGCATACGTCGGCCCCACATGCCATCCCAAAACAGCAGGGAACCTCCACCTTGCTGCACTCAGTGGGTAGTGTGTCTAAGGTGTTCAACCTGACCAGGTTGCCTCCAAACACGTCTCTGATGATCATCTGGTTGAAGGTATATGTGACACTCGTCGGTGAAGAGAACATGCCAATCCTGAACGGTCCATTCGGCATTTGTTGCGCCCAGCTGTACCACGCTGCACATTGTCTTGGTTACAAAGGTGGACCTTGCCATGGACGTGGGAGTGAAGTTGTTCATCACTTACCCCATTGCACACAGTTTGAGTTGTAACATGATGTCCTGTGGCTGCACAAAAAGCATTATTCAACATGGTGGCATTGCTGTCAGGGTTGCTCAGAGCCATAATCCATAGGTAGCTGTCATTCACTGCAGTAGTAGCCCTTGGGTGGCCTGAGCGAGGCGTGTGACTGACAGTCCCTGTCTCTATCTCCTTCATGTCCGAACAAAATTGCTTTGGTTCAGTCAGACACACGTGGACACTTCCCCTGATGAGAGGTCTTCCTGACACAAAGTAACAATGCGGATGCGATCGAACTGCGGTGTTGACCATCTAGGCATAGTTGAATTACAGGCAACACGAACTGTGTACCTTCTTCCTACCAGCCACTGTGGCCAAGCGGTTCTAGGCACATAAGTCCGGAACCGCACTGCTGCTATGGTCACAGGTTCGAATCCTGTCTTGGGCATTTGATGTCCTTAGGTTAGTTAGGTTTAAGTAGTTATAACTCTAGGGGACTGATGATCTCAGATGTTAAGTCCCATAGTGCTTGGAGCCATGTGAAAATGAGGTTTAACGATTGCAATTGCAATTGTTTTGATAGTATTGTGATTTCTTATATCAATCCAAAGGGAGGTAACAGCTGAAGAGACTTCCGCAACAGCATTTGTGCTTGGTACAGAAGAGCAAAACTCAAATGGACCTCTATATTTATAGACATGAAATACATACATTTTTAAGTATGTCGAATACATCACACAATATTTTATCAGTATCCACTTTATTCTTTGTGCATTAAAGTTTTCTAGAAACAGTTTTGTTCACATATATTAACTCATTAAATAATTCATCTTCCTTTACCTGAATCATTGAACCTGAATATACTATCTCAGGAATTTCCAGACTTTTTAAAACATCATTCAAAGATACAGAATTTTCAATGTTAATGAATGAAATGATTTGTAAATAGATTACAAAAGTGTCATAAAATAAATTTGTAACAGTTCATAATTTGAGGGAAAACACCTTTTCTAAATCTATTAACATTTAAGAAACAACTGAAATTTGAAACGTATTACATTTCATGTTGCTGATTTTTTTTAAAATTTTCCTTTCTTTCTTTAAGCTGTTCTAGTTCATCTCCTTCAGTAGCAGAAATTTTGGTTCTTTCTAACTTTTGGATACCTCTCCTGGGACATGAAATTTGACTTAAGCGATTCACACACACACAAGGTGAACATTAACAAATCTGACAAACTGCAGAGATGGGTTCCTGACTGTGAATGGAGGGAAAAAGGTCCTATGAACACATCTGGAAATGGATGGTGTACGCACAACAACATATTGTCTTGGAACAAAGTACAGAGGTGCATTGCATACATGCCACAACAGATGTTCAAAGTGGCCTCCATGGGGTGCAATGCACGCATTCACGTGTCACATCATGGACTGACAGAAATCCCATAACTGGGATGGTCTGGTGCAAAAACCATTGAAAAAAATCCTTCCCATAGCGGAAAATCTGCTGCTGATAGGCATTGCACTCATTGCAGGTGACATGGATAATAAAGGCTGTCACGCAGCATACACACAATCATTCTTTGGCTTATACCATGTTGGCGAGCCATGTACCTCAAGCTTGTACTAGGGTTCTTCGCAATATCCCGTATACAACCCGGTTCTCCAAAGCTGGTATATGCACAGTCCGCTTGCTCCCTGCTTGTTCGTCTGTCTGAAGGGACACATGATCACACAAATTGCCCAAAAAGGCTTGAAATGCCATGTGATGCGGCTGGTGTGTGTGTGGGGGGTACTTGTTTTGTTCTAGCCGTACTGCTTCTCGACCGTTTCCATTGCTGGGCAGTACACGAACACCATCTCGGCTTGTTCCTGACATGAATACCAGACCACTATTCTGCTTACAGTATGCTGTGTCAGTTGCACAGCCTGCAACACATAAGGAACACATGGCACATTGTCAGAGGAACTTTCATTCATCAGCACCATCTACCATGACAATGATGCATTTCCATACATATGTTCATAGGACCTTTTTCCCCTCCATTTCTTTCAGGAATCCAACCCTGGAGTTTGTTGGTTTCATTAATGTTCACCCTGTATAGTAAGTCTTCTAACTCCTGGAAGCAATGACAACCATCTAGTTTTAACACTACCCAGAACCTGCTTGTATTCATTATCAACAAAATCACAACATTATTTCAGTTCTTCCACGGGCACAGTGTACATATGAAAATACTGAAAGATTTTATTTACTACAGTTTCTATATCAATAGGTAGAGTGTCTGCACCTGTTTGTAGACTTGTGTACCACAGGAGCTACACAACCAATGCCTTGAATGTTCATTTTGAGCACTCTCTTCACTTTGGAATAACCCTTGTTTGTCCCAGCCTTTTTGTACCAACCAAAGTTAGCTTTACGTTTATCTGCACAAAATGTGATGATCTTGTCAGCTAAATTATGCTTTCTTGTGATGCCCAGGGCATAACTGGCAAATAATTCTGCTGTTTCGCCACCAGTTTCTGCAGAATATTATTTTGCTCTGAATACCTTACTATAATTGGGACTAATTTGACGCTTTTTTGATTTGATGCTTCAACCAAAAGAGACATGTATGTAGTGTCTGTAAGTCCTGGCTGCACTTCATGCATTGCATATGATGATTAAACGTTCACTAAAATTGACTCTCACTTTGTCCTGGAACATGTAAATTTCTTCTCAAAACATTCTTGTACAATAAGATCTATGCAGTCCATTGAGTGGAGTGAATGGTTTTGCAGCATGAAACACAAACAACCCTTCTTCAGCAGTGATATGTTTATCTTGCTCAGTTTGTTGTCAATTTGTACTTATAAAGGAAGTTGTACTACTGGAAGTTCTCACAGAAACTCCCAACATGTGCTGCTGCTTCTTAAGGTGCTGGTGTTACATCAGCCTAACTTTAATTTTCATTGGAGAAAACTGAATGACATAAAGTACATTCTACATTTGTATATGTTGTGTTTTGCTCAAGAAAAGAAATTCTGCTTTAAAAGTTTTGGAGAAAGTATATTTTCTATTGCCCATATTAACAAGCACAGGTGTCTTGAACAAAGTGAACAACATAAAATAGAATGTACTGGCACTAGCTCCTGAGGTAACTCAATTGTTAAAAGCTGTTCTCTACTTCTTCTAATTGGAAGACCAAGCCACTTGCAGCTACTGTAAATCTATGAGATCTAACAGTGTGTAGACAATTCATATTCATTTCTACATATATTCACACTATTTGAACATTAACATCCGTATAATGTGCTTTCGATAAACCTTGTTACTTGTGTGTGTCATTTCTGTCATAAACAATGATCAATATCGAGCTCATACCAGAGTTGCCAACACTGAGTAAGATAGTGGAAAGTCTTCACTCCAAACCTTGGCTAGGAATGCGTGAGGGAGGGGAGGCAGGCATGGAATGCACAATTGTAGGGGCCAGTGTGGAGTGGTACATGCTGAAGGAGATGTAGGGACATGAATTGGGAGGGGTGACAGTGCGGAGGAAGGGGAAACTTTGATGATGGGTGCAGGGACATTGTGTTACCTGAGATTGAGGCCAGGATGAGTGTGGGAGCAGGGGATGTGTTGTAAAGGTAACTCAGATCTATGTATTTCAGGGGAGCTAGTGGTGGAGGGAAGGATCCAGATGACCCAGGTTGTGAAGCAGACATTGAAACTAAGCATTTTGTGCTTAGCTGCATGTTGTGCCACCAGGTGGTCAACTTTGTTCTTGGAAATAGTTTGGTGGCAGCTATTAATCCTGGTGGCCAGCTCGCTGGCAGTCATATTCATGTAAAAAGCTGTGCAGTGTTTGCCACAAAGTTGGTATATGATATGGCTGCTTTCATAGGTGGCGCATCCTCTGATGGGGTAGGCTAAGCCTGTGACAGGACTGGAGTAGGATGTGCTGGATGGGTGGATTGGACAGGTCTTGCATCTTGGTCTGCCACAGGTGTTGGAAGTGGGAATGGCATAGGGAGGGACTAGGCTGTTTCGTAGGTTGGGTGGGTGAAGAAACACCACTTTCAGATGGATGAGAAGGATCTTGGGTAGGATGCCCCTCATTTTAGAGTGGGATGAGAGAGCATCAAAGCCCTGGTAAAGGATATGGCTGAGTTATTCCAGTCTGGGGTGATTCTTGGGGGTGGAGGGAGGATTGGTGGTGTGTGAGGATATAGCGCAGGAAATCTGTTTGTGAATTAGGTTTGGGTGGGGGTTTGCCTGTCTGTGAAGGCCTTTATGACATTTTCAGCATACTGGGCAAGATCGTTCTCATCACTGCAGGTATGTTGTCCACAAGTAGCAAGATTGTGTGGGATGGTTTTTTAGTGTGGTTGGGATGGCAGCTGTCATAATGAAGGTGCTGTTGGTGATTAGTAGGTTTAAAGTGAACAGTGGTATGAATGGAGCCACCAGAGAGTTGGAGGTAAACATCCAGGAAGGTGGCACATTGGTTAGAGGAAGACCAGTTGAAGCAGATGGGAGAGAAGGTGATGAGGTTGAGAAGGAATGTGGATAAGGTGTCTTGACCCTGAGTTCAGATTGTAAAAATATCAGAGAACCTGAACCAGACAAGGGGTTGGGAGGCAAGGAAGGTTTCCTCTAGATGGCCCATAAAACACTGGTATGGTAAGGTGTCATGTAGGTGTGCTGTGGATTTGTGTACCTTCTTTTCAAAGGAAAGGTTGTTGTGCATCAGGGTACAGTTGGTAAGGTGTATAACGAATGAGGTGGTGGGTTTGGAGTCTGAAAGACACTGAGAGAGGTAGTGTTCAAGAGATGCAAGGCCATTGGTAAAGTGTATAGGAGATGGCATCAGCAGTGATGAATAGAGATTGAGGAGCGATAGTGGAAAGTCAAGGAAGGAAATGGTTAGTATCTTTGATGTGGAAGGGATAGGTTTCAGTCAGTTGGTTGAAGGTGTTGGTAAACAAGAGTTGAAGTTTACAGTGGGAGCACAGTCTCCAGCTACAGTGGTGTATCCAGCATTGTTGAGTTTGTGGGTTTTGGGTAAGTATGTAAAAAGTGGGTCTGTGGGGTGTTGTTGGAGTGAGAGGGGCAGATGCCCTCAGGTGAGACATTCTTCGATGGGACTATGAATTTCAGTATGGATTGGAGATTATATGGGAGTTGAAACAGCTTTTTATGTTGTTATGACTACCAACCAACTGTCCACCAGGATGAATGTCCACCACCAAACTGTTGCCAAGAACAAAATTGACCATCCAGTGGCACAACATGCAGTTCAGCACAACATGCTCAAATTTGATGTCTGCTTCACAACCACCTGGGCCGTCTAGATCCTTCCCTACACCACCAGCTTCTCTGAACTACACAGATAGAAGTTATCCTCTTGTAATTCTCGTGGCCTCAATCTCAGGTGACCCACTGTCCCCACATCCTCAACCCAACAGTTTCCTCCATCCTGTCATTCCTTCCAGTTCATGTTCTCACATCAACTTCAGGGCGTGCTGCTCCACACTGGCTTCTACAATAAGAATGTGAATGGGCAGCTTGAACCAACACCTACATTCATTCTAATTTCCATTACACCAAGACCTGTCCAGCCACATTAAGCCACGTTTCTGTTTTTTTTTCCAAATCCCATGCAGTGTTTAAAGTGTCAGAGATTTGGTCAGACAACCATTGGGTGTAATGGGAAAAGAAAATTAAAGAACATAAAGTTACACATCGCGTGGTGAAGCAAGGAAGCTGCTTATGTCAATGTAGTCCGCATCATTCGCTACCTCATTTGCATCAGCTGTGAAACAGCCCATAGTTAAAGTTAGTGTGATGACTCCAATGGGAGTGGAAACTGTTGCTACCAGCATGTGCTCCTGTTGCTGCACATGCCAACAGCCAGGATCTGGTAACACTGTGCTTGCCAAAGACTCAGTTACAGAAACTTCTCAGACTGCCAATGTAGAGTCACTGCCCCAACCGGAATGGTCCCACCAGCACTGACTGGTGCACTCATTCAGAGACCTTTCCATGTTTCAGTCCAACAAGGGAAAGCCACCACAAAGACTAAGTCAAAGCTCAGTGCAACGGTCCCTAAAGCACCAGCAGTGAAACCGGCTACTACTGCTGCTATTGATGATTTGGTAACGAGCGTCCATGACACACTTTACTCCTCCCCTGTAACCCTAATCACCCCACTACAGACAGTCGCTGTCACTGTGCATTTTGTGTCCTTTCAGGTGACCTTCTGTTCCCTCTATCTTCCGCCACAAGTACCACTGGATGACAAGGCACTTTGAGCCCACAGACCAGCTTTTGCTGTTAGGGTATTTCAGTGCCCATAATATTCTATGGATTAGTCTCTCCACCTTCCCGATGGGATGAGTAGTTGAAAGTGTATTATGAGCTGACACCACGTATCTGCTGAATACGGGGTCCATGACACATTTTTGCACAGCAACAGGGACATTATCTGCAATTGATTTGACAGTTTGCTCTCACAGACTGTCGAATGGGAGGTGCCAGATGACCTCCACTCCAGTGACCACTTCCCTATTACTGTCCACTTAATACAGCGAATGGAGCCTGAGGGAACCCAAGTGACTGGACCTTTATAGTCAGCTGACTGTGCTTGAGCACAGGGACAGCATCCACGACTTGATGGCTCACATTACCAATGTGATCCACACTGCCGCTGATGCAAATATACCTAAATTGCCAGGCCATCACAGAGGGCAACCTGTTTCTTGGTGGAATGATCAGTGTCATTGTGTTATACAGAACAGGCAGACACTGCTTCACAAGTTCATGCATAGTCTGAAAGCAGAGAACCTTTGAGCCTTTCAGTTAGTGAGAACCAAAGCCTGACAGACAGTAATGAAGAGCAAGAAGCAATCATGGCATGAGTTTCTAAAGTCCATTAATTGGTCAGCTTCCACCACTGCAGTATAGGAGTCCGTAAGAAAAATATCTGAGATAAGGATGCCCTGTCCCTTAGTTGCCGTAAAGGACAAGGGAGTCCTGAAAATAATGCCCGCAGATATTTCTAACACCATGACGTGGTACTTTTATGATTTAACATAACCCATGAGTCCAGTTCCAAGTTTCCACACCTGTTGCGATGTTTGGGAGAGGAGATGTCTTGCCTTTGACTCCAAGAATGACGAGGCGTATAACCTTCCGTTCTCCACGTGGGAATTGGACACAACAGCCAGCCGGAGTGGCCAAGCGATTCTAGGCGCTACAGTCTGGAACCGCATGACCACAATGGTCACAGGTTCAAATCCTGCCTCGGGCATGGATGTTTGTGATGTCCTTAGGTTAGTTAGGTTTAAGTAGTTCCTAAGTTCTAGGGGACTGATGACCTCAGAAGTTAAGTCCCATAGTGCTCAGAGCCATTTGAACTTTTTTTTTTTTGGACACAAAATTAGCTGCGGCTTGCAAGACTGCTCCTGGGCAAGACTTTATGCATTACGGTATTCTACGGCACCGTAACCCTGAATCTAAAGAAATCTTACATCTTTCTTTAATAAGATATGGAGACATGGGGAATATCCTATGCCTTGCAGGAAATCCATAATGGCCCCCATTCTTGAACCAGGGAAGGATGATACCCTTCCAGGCAGCTATCAGTGTTGCTCTTGGCAGTTGTGTAGGAAAGGTGCTAGAGGGCATGATCAGCTCCCACCTAGTCTGGACTCTGGAATCTTGAAATCTCCTCAGCCATTTCCAGTGTGGATTTAGAAGGTACCATTCCACTTTTGATAACCTCACCCTACTGGTTGCGGCTATAAAGGAGGCATTCCTACTGAAACAGCATTTAATAGCCATCTTTTTTGACATTGAAAAGGCATACACCACTATGTGGAGACACAATATACTTTGTCAGCTACACGAATGGGGCTTTCGTGGCCACCTCCCCATTTTCTTGTGGTCCTTCTTGCTGAACGTTATTTTCGGTACAGAGTCAGGAATACTCTTTCCGATTGATTTCCTCAAGTTCATGGTATCCCACAGGGGAGTGTTTTAAGCATGACTTTGCTTGCAGTTCCAATTAATGGCATATTGTCTGCAGTGAGGAGTCATCTGCAGCACTCATGCTTTGTGGATGGTTTTTCTCTTTTCTGTTCCACTTCTAGTACCATATCTTCCTCTTGTCAGTTACAGTTAACACTTAAGCGGCTTGAAGAATGGTCTGCTTGAACAGGTTTTATTTTCTCCCCAGAGAAAACAGTATGTACTGATTTTAATCACGATTGGTCTCTTTTTACACCTGCAGAACTAACATTCTGTTTTACATTTTGAGGAGACTGTGTGGTTTTTACGTCTCTTATTTGATAGCAAACTTATTTGGCTGCCACATCTCAAGGAGCTCAAAACATGAGCTCATGAAGTGCTGGATGTCATGAACCACTTGAATGGAAAGAACTGGGGTGTAGATAGATCCTGCTTACTGCAGTTCTGTAAGGGTTTCGTGTGATCACGTCTTGATTATAATTGTACAGTCTACGGGTCAGCACGACAACATATTTAAAGATGCTGGACTCCACACACCACAAGGGCATCAGAATGGCCACAGGAGGCTATAGGACGGGCCCTATCCCTATACCGAGCTCAAGTGCAGAGGCAGGGGAGCTACAAGTAGCTGCTTGGTAGCGGTTCCTTGTGGTTAACAGGCGCTCAAGCTCCTGTTGTTTCTGACTTCACTGGCCTTCTCTACAGCTATTAATATATGCGATTCCTTAGAATGACTCTATTGCAGTTCTCCACGAGGGACGAAACTGTTCTGTAAGCAGGCAAAACAGCTTTTATTGGATCTGGGGAGCTCTCTGCCAAACATAAAGAGGGTTGTTGCAAAGTTCCACCCTTGTTGTTGAAACCTAGAATAATGTTAAATTTGACAGAGTGCAACAAATTGTTCACTCCAGACTATGTTTTTAAGAATAAATTTATTACCATTTTAAAAGGGTAACAGGACTCTAACATGGTATAGACAGATAGGTCCAAAGAGGGGGATGCTGTAGGTTGTTATGTCAGTTTTCCTGCCCTTGTCTTTAAGTTCTGTCTGCCTAGTGCATTTACTGTCTTTGACACCAAACTATTTGCAATTTTTAAAGCTGTGGATCAGATGAAACGTGAATGTGGAGCCAAATTCCTCATATGCTCTGACTCAGTGCGCTGCAGACAATCCAGTCTGTGTATCCAGCAGACAGAACTGTCCAGAATTTCTAAGATGTCATCTTGCACTTGCACAGACAAAGGAAGGTTGTCTCATTGTACTGGGTACGAAGACACGTGGGTATCCTTGGGAATAAGGTGGCCAACACCACGGCCAAGGAGGCATGTACCCTTCCCAACGTAACTGACTGCCCTGTCCGTCTGTGTGCTGTGCTGTCAATGCTGTGAAGACCTGTCATGCATCGTTGGGAGGAAGGGTGGCTGAGCATGATGGAAAATAAGTTGCGATCGATAAAAGAGACTGTGAAGCCATGACGCACGTCCTCCTGGCCAGTTAGAATTGATGAAGTTTGTTTACTGTGACTTTGAATAGGACACAGCCCCCTGACTCATAGCTTCCTTCTCAGGCATGGAGAATTGCCTGTTTGTGGTGCATGTGGTGTGCTGATTACAGTTTGCCACATTTTAACTGACTGTATTTCATATAATGACGAGAGGATTCAAGCTGGTTTTCCGACAGACATGCCTTCAATTGTAGGTGATACTGAACTGAATGCGGCAAGTGTTTTATGATTTTACGATTTTGTGCTTTGTCTTCACTTCTACCTAAGCTCTTAGGTCGG
This sequence comes from Schistocerca gregaria, assembly GCF_023897955.1. NCBI lineage: Eukaryota > Metazoa > Arthropoda > Insecta > Orthoptera > Acrididae > Schistocerca > Schistocerca gregaria. The sequence continues at coordinate 416,919,601 of NC_064931.1, forward strand.
TGGTTTTGTATGTTAGAGAATGACTGGCTCATCCAGTTACTATTTTTATGATCTACCAATCTTCTTTCTGGGCTTGCCATTTAGTGTCTGTCCAAGACAGATATCATTGCTTGTAATGGTCTACCTTAACTTGCTTGCTCCATTGTACCATCCAGAGGAGTTACATGTGTCTGTGCAAAAAAGAGTACAAGGGAGTGTATGTGGTCTTATTTGTATTTCAGGCTATCCCCATTTTGTGTGCTATAGACCCATTCGCCTCACACGGCTAGTGTACGGGTGCTGATGACTGCAAAGTTGAGTGCCCTCCAGATGCAGAAAAAACAACTACTTAATAAATGTGTTTACAAGTAATGAAGATGTTAGTGGAATAAGTGCGTACAGTACATTAGGATTGTGTGCATGTATAATACTTTTTAAAGTCAATGACAACAATCCATGTATATGCTCAACAAAACTTTTCAAAGTGTACAAATTCAACATCAGGAGGAGCCATAGACCATCTTGGATTCACTAGAATGACACTGTATGTAGTTTGAAATGTAGGCATTTGATGCTTTCATTGATGTGGGACGTTCTGATATTGACAACTACTTTCATAGCTAGGTTTTTACTGTAGGTATGTAGACATATATAATACTTCATTCTTAATCAGGTATCTCTTGAAAGGCAGCTTCATCACAGACAAAGGAGAAGAGAGGTATTCTCAGTTGTAAATGCGTATTGTATAATGGTTATATATTTTGTCAACTAGGTAACATTTATGTTTACAGGGGATCAAACTTACTGTTTGGTACTGACATACTGCCTTTGCCTGAATGGTATTTGGCCTGGCCAGATGAAAGTTCATTTCTGGTTACAAACTTTTCAAAGTGCTTTAGCCTGACATCATAGTAGATTCAATATAACATTTCATTTATATAAGACGCTATCAGATTGAAGTATAATCATTCTGTTCATAAATATGACATGTCATAACAGTTTATGTGATATATCATGAAACATTTAGCTAGCATTGTAGAATCTAGATGAGATGGAAGTAGATCTGCTCCAAGATAACATGGTAATCTGGTTCATCCATCATATCACTGTGAAATAGTAACCCATAAATGTGTGTTCTGATAACAATTATAAATATTGTGCTGCATATCAAAGTATAAGTCACATTGCACAATGTTACTGCTTTGTATATAAGGCACATAACGTTGATTAAGAAACAGTATGTGAGAGAAATTGCAAGTAACATATATAGTTCTTCTTATATCGTGTGTTAGTTTCATAGACAAGTAAGTGTAGGCTCTGAGACAGTGGTAATAGCTTTCCATATTTCATTATGACTGTAATTGGGTTACCATGTGATTTCTTTTTCCTTTCAAATATAGTGCACATGCCAGAGTTTTACGTTACAGACATTTCAGTGAGTTAGGCAATTGACATAATGCAAAGCATAAGTTTCATTTAAATATGTTGTGATGATATAATTCAACATATATCATTCGATATCCCACTCACAGTCTTCACAAAATGAAGCAAACTCAGCATGATACAGTGCATCATTGAAGTGTGAAGATAGTAGGATATGTGTGTTTTATACAACAAAATAAAGAATATGTGATTCAAGGAAACCAAAATTTTGAAGTAAAAATCACATGGCTTGGGACCTTGTGTATGCCACACATTTTATGCATAAAGATGATGTATACCTCGAGGGTCTACATTAACATTTACAAAAACGTACAAAAATCCATATACTCAATTGCATTATGTTAATATTTTTTTGCAATGACAGGACTTGTTTACCAGTTTTAGTTGCATGTTAGTATGGCTTCAGGTGTACAATATTTCATAACACACACAACTTTCTTGACTAAGGTTAAATTAGTCTATCAGCATTTGGATGAGGAAACTATTATTTCAAATGGTCCAATATAAATGACAAAAACTGTTTAACTTCTTCACTAATTTCCCTTGGTTTTCCATTTGTTTTCATGAGAAACAGATCTCGTACCATAAATTGTGTTACTTTTACCTTCCTATCATCTCTTTGTTCCCTAATATTACATTGTTCCTGTATATTTCTCTTGACTATCTCATCCCTTTCCTGTGAAGTTAAGACTTTTACATGCGGGTACTTCTATCATTTCATTTGTTAAATTAGTAGGTTTCTTGTCATACTTTATTTCATATGGTGAAAATCTGTTGATTGATGCTGTAAGCTATTTAATACACACATCAAAAAAAGTTTTGCATCACCTGGGTTCCGATAGTTACGGAACCTGTACAGAAAATTGGAATAGAGATGAACATAAACATAATTTCCACCCTTTTAATTGCTCATGAAAACCACACACTACATGTTGTACCACCATACAGCGAAACCTTCAGAGGTGGTGGTCCAGACTGCTGTACACACCGGTACCTCTAATACCCAGTAGCACATCCTCTTACATTGATGTATGCCTGTATTCATCGTGGTATACTATCCACAAGTTCATCAAGGCACTGTTGGTCCAGATTGTCCCACTCTTCAACAGCAATTAGGCATAGATCCCTCAGAGTGGTTGATGGATCGCGTCGCCCATAAACAGCCCTTTTCAATATATCCAGGCATGTTTGATAGGGTTCATGTCTGGAGAACATACTTACCACTCTAGTCAAGGGATGTCATTATCTTGAAGAAAGTCATTCACAAGATGAGCACAATTGGGGTGTGAATTGTCATCCATGAAGACAAATACATCGCCAATATGGTTGCACAATCAGTCAGAAGATGGCATTCATGTATCATACAGCCGTTACGGCGCTTTCCATGACAACCAAATGTATGTCGGCCCCACATAATATCACCCCAAAATAGCAGGGAACCTCCACAGTGTGTCTAAGGCATTCAGCTTGACCAGTTTGCCTCCAAACACATCTCCAACGATTGTCTGGTTGAAGGCATATGTGACGCTCATCGGTGAAAAGAACGTGATGCCAATCCTGAACGGTTGATTTGGCATGTTGTTGGGCTCATTTGTACCACGCTGCATAGTGTCATGGTTTTCTAAGATGGACATTGCCATGGACATGGGAGTGAAGTTGTGCATCACTTAGCCTGTTGCACACAGTTTGAGTTGTAACATGACGACCTCTGTCTGCCCAAAAAGCATTATTCAATATGGTGGCATTGCTTTCAGCTTTCCTTTGAGCCATAATGCATAGACAGCGGTCATTCATGGCAGTAGTAGCCCTTTGGCATCCTGAGCGAGGCATGTCATTGACAGTCCCTGTCTCTCTATATTTCATCCATGTCCGAACAACATCGCTTTGGTTCACTCTGACACGCCTGGACACCTCCCTTCCTGAGAGCTCTTTCTGGCACAAAGTAACAATGTGGATGTGACTGAACCATGGCAGTGATGGTCCAGGCATGGTTGAACTACTGACAACATGAGCTGTGAACCTCTTTCCTGGTGGAATGACTGGAACTGATAAGCAGTTGGACCCCCTCCATCTAATAGGCACTGCTCATGCATGAATGTTTACATCTTTGGGTGGGTTTAGTGACATCTCTGAACAGTCAAAGGGACTGCATCTTTGATAGAGTATCCACAGTCACAGTCTATCTTCAGGAGGTTTGGGAACCAGGGTAATGCAAAACTTTTTTTGATGTGTATATATTCTCAAAACTACTTACATGTTCAATCAGACGTGTGCTCTCTACTGCATTACGGCTTTCACACCGATATTAATGTGTGATTTATATTTTCTTCCCCTTTGAAACCTTTCCATGATTTAGAAGTAAACCGAGCCCCATTATCAGCTGGAATATCTTTTGGGATATGTACTTTTCCAGAACAATCTTTTTTTTATGTTATGCATTTACTGTTACATTCTTTATAGGGTATAACTTCATGAATTTTGAATAAATCCACCATAACACAGATGTGATTGTACCCCCTGTTTTTGGTAATCGCTCAAACAAACCAATTCCTAACAGTAACATCTGCTTCTTAGGAATAATTTTCTGCATGTGCCCTCTACTAGTTTTGTTGCTGATGTTTACATGTCTGTCACAAGTGGCTAAACTGCTTATGACTCTTCCAGCTAAGTTATAAAAATATAAATACTCTTGGACTTTTTGGATACATTTCAAAGCCCCACAGTGTCCATAACTTTCATATACATATTTAATAAGACTATCTATATACTGTTCTGGCCAACCCAAGTTCCACTTGTGATTCTCTAGACTATTTCTCCCAAATAACATTCCCTTATAAACTATGTAGTAGTGTTCCACTTTTTCATTAACTTTCTTTCCCATGAGACACTTAACAAGTTCCCAGTTTTCACCATGGTTTTGGTTTCTCCTTATCTCATTACAGATCTTCCTAATTTCCCTTTCAGACATAATGCCTTTCGTGTTCGTAATCCTGAAATCCCTTCCTTCTCAATTCCTACTCTTTACACATTCAGCCCCCACCCCTCCCAGTACTCTAGACAGTGTATCTGCAATTACATTTTGCGTTTCTTTTATGTATCTTATTACTGACTAATCAAATTGTTCCAAGAAAAGTGCCCATCTTGTAAGTCTACTGTGACAACTTGCATTCCTACAGATAACTTACTATAGTTTTGTATTTCAATAAATAGCTTTTAAACTTTGTCAAAGTGCAATGTACCACCAGCAGCTCTTTCTCTGTTACAGTGTAATTCTTTTATTGTTTATATAACGTTCAGCTCACAAATGCTATAGAACGGTGTTCTATCTTCCCTTTCACTACTTTGTCTTTAAATAAGTTTACTCTCACTCCACTGTCACTGTTTTTGATCATTAGGCGATATGGTAATGTCAGATCTGGTCTGTGTAGAATTTTGCTGTCACATAACTGTTTCTTTAGCTCACATAACTGTTTCTTTAGCTGCCATAACTGTAACTTTATCTCATCAAGTGATTTCTGGCATTCCTTACACTGTTTCCATTTTACATTTCTCAGCCACACACCGTCAGGTGGCTTGCGGAGTATGGATGTAGATGTAGATGTAGATTATTCGGACAATCCGCATTAAAACTCTGATTTCTTATAAATTTTCTGTAGAGTCCAGCTAACACAAAAAATCAGTGTGCTTCCTAGAATTGCATTGAAATAATATTTGGTGAAAATTTGAGGCAAGATCTAGATTAGTTATATACAGTACATCTTTAAATTTGTGCAATAGTTCATCTATATTTACAGGATGATCAGGTGCTCTTCCCAATATTTTATTTTAGTGTCTGGACTCTTAATACAAGTCTTCCCCTTCATCTTGTTTGCATTCTACAATGAGTGGGTTATTGTATTCACTTCAGCTTCTCTCTATAAGGCCCCAACTTACCAACCATCTTTTGTAATTCACTTTATTCAACTTCCCTTCCACACAATGGTATTCCATAACACAGATCCACTACGGTGAGGCCAAAAAGATTTATAAAGCATGCAGCCCCCCCCCCCCCCCCATCTTTGCTATCTCCATGGCTTCAGTTGTTAAACAGACAGTTCAGAAAACCAAAGATGCTACATATCCAGAGGTTTCTAGTGTTAGCACTAGTACGTGCATTGGTCAGTGTACTTGTGCTGCTACAGTAACTTCAAAACTTACAGTTCCTTTCAAAAAATCAGACAAGGCCATGGTAGCTAGACATTTTGCAGCTCCCTGCTCCTCCAGAGGTTCACTCCAGTTCACCATCCAGCAGTCCAGCTATCATTGCTGCTGTTGTGGCTCTGAAGCCTACCCAGGGCAAAAAATCAAAGGTCAAGTATCCACCACCAACAGAATTAGAAAGTAAACAGTCTTACGATGTCGACATCATCTCTCACATCTCTCGTGATTCTTCTGTAGAGCTAAGGGGCCTTGATGTCAGACTGGGACAGTCATCTCGCCCCAAGACTGAGCCTCCACCCAGTATGGGCTCCCTCCTTGGCAGAAAGACACATGAAAGTGCATCTTCCAAGATAGATGGCTCCCTTGTTAGAGTGGAACATTAATGAATTCAGGACACATGTGGAGGAACTGAAATTGTAACCATATGAACATCCCTTGTGCCTGTACTTTCAAAAAATACATCTTAAACCCACTGATGCCCCTGTACTGTGGGGCCTATACCCTTCACTGAAAGGATGATATGACGGGGGACAGAACCAATGGAGGGATTGCTGTGTTTGTCCAGTAACATGCAACACTCCTCTGTCCACCTGCATAGCTGGGTGGTAGTGTGCTTGCCTCCCCAATGTGTCATCGACTGGAATAAGACTTGCACTCAGCAGCCGAACTTCCCCATATGAGGCCTCCCGGTCCACAATGCCATACGATTTCATTTCACCACTCCTCTGCTCTCTGCTTGATTACTGACCTATAAGCATTAGCGATTGCAGTTCATGTGGCTCAGAAGATCAGTGTCTGCACACCATACTTACATCTACATGATGCAATTGACTTTGAGACCTTATTGAACAACTTCCCCACCCATTGCTCCAAATGGGTGATTTCAGTGCTGATAATGTATTATGGGCCTCTAGGGTTCGTCTTGAAGAACCTCCGGATGTCACAGGAGTTGTGCAACCTCATTACAGCCAGCCCCACTCATTTCTCAGTTGCTATTGGATTGTCCTCAGCCATCAACCTCTCTTTCTGCTCTCCTGCCCTTCCAGACTCATTCCAGTGGGAAGTAACTGATGACTTTTATTCGAGTAACCACTTCCCACTGCGGATCCACATACTGGATGGAAGATGCTTGAACAGAAGCCACCGAAATTGATGGTCAACAGGGCTAATTGGATGCTGTTCAGCCAGATGGCTTTGTCTGAACACTGTGACATTGTCCACAAATTCGTGGACCACATCATGCAACTGGTCCATCATGCAACTAACTTACCCAACTTAAAGTCTTCAGGTCATTTTAGGTGGTAAACTGTGCCTTGGCTCAGGTAATGGCCTGGTGAGTACTGTTCAGCAATCTGAGACAGGTGTGCAGCTCTTTGATGGTTTAAATGCTGCCCAACAGCAGGCAACCTTGCAGCCTTTCAAGACATGAGAGCCAAAACTCGATGCATGATGAAGAAAAGCAGGAAATGGTTCCTGGACTCCATCAACCATTCCACTTGTTGAAACTTCCTGGCAGATTAAAACTGTGTGCCAGACCGAGACTCGAACTTGGGACCTTTGCCTTTCGCGGGCAAGTGCTCTACCAACTGAGCCACCCAAGTTCAACTCACGCCCTGTCCTCACAGCTTTACTTCTGCCAGTGTCTTGTCTCGTACCTTCCAAACTTTACAGAAGCTCTCCTGCGAACCTTGCAGAACTAGCACTCCTGAAAGAAAGGATATTGCGGAGACATGGCTTAGCCACAGCCTGGGGGGGTGTTTCCAGAATGAGATTTTCACTCTGCAGCAGAGTGTGCTCTGACATGAAACTTCCTGGTAGATTAAAACTGTGTGCCGAACCAAGACTCAAACTTGGGACCTTTGCCTTTTGCGGGCAAGTGCTCTACCAACTGAGCTACCCAAGCACGACTCACACCCCGTCCTCACAGCTTTACTTCTGCCAGTATCTCGTCTCCTACCTCATTCTGGAAACATCCCCCAGGCTGTGGCTAAGCCATGTCCCCCGCAATATCCTTTCTTTCAGGAGTGCTAGTTTTGCAAGATTCACAGAAGAGCTTCTGTAAAGTTTGGAAGGTAGGAGACGAGATACTGACAGAAGTAAAGCTGTGAGGATGGGGCGTGAGTCGTGCTTGGGTAGCTCAGTTGGTAGAGCACTTGCCCACGATAGGCAAAGGTCCCGAGTTTGAGTCTTGGTCCGGCACACAGTTTTAATCTGCCAGGAAGTTTCATACCAGCGCACACTCCGCTGCAGAGTGAAAATCTCATTCCACTTGTTCTTCTGAAGTATGGAAAGCCATCCAGAGGATTTCTGGAAAACACAGTCGTTTACCAATAGCAGCAGAGCTGAAAATGAATGTCTCCAAACAATGTTCAGAGACATTGCTCAGATGATGGCAGAGCATTTTGTAGCGACTACTCCGGATACCAGTCAGGATCCAGCATTTTGCCACTACTCTGTGACTGTAGAGAGGGGCAAGAGGGACTTTAGAGCCAACAGTTCTGAGTCTTACAACTGCCCTTTCTCAACATGGGAGCCGGATGCGGCACTGTCTGAGACTTGTGACACTGCACATGGTCACAAACAAATCTGGTATTGTATGCTTTGACATTTGTCAGTAGCATCAAAAGGAAATCTTTCTTGGATATTTTATCTCATATGACAGACAGGCAACTTTCCAAATCCATGGAAAGAGGCAATTGTGATCCTTCTCCTCATACCAGGAAAGGAACACACATGCTCCAGTAGTTACCAGAGTATCACATTAACAAGCTGTGTAGGAAAGACCCTGGAGTGAATGGTTAACTGTTGTCTGGTCTGGTTTTTAGAGACAAGGCAACTCCTTAGCACCTCTCTGCATGAATTTAAGAGATTTTGGCCCACTTTCGACAACCTGACCCTACTAGAGTTGACTATTCAGTGGGCTTTTCTACATAAGCATCACTGCATGGGTATACTCTATGATATCAGCAATGTATATGGCACTACTTGTAGACACAGTATTCTTGAGCAACTCCATCACTGGGGCTTTTGTGCCCACCTCCCCATCTTCATACAATCCATCGTGTCTAAGTGTTTTCTTAGGTCCCAAGTTGGTGATAAACTGTTGTATTATTTTGAGCAGGAGAATGGTACTCCTTAGGGCAGTATTTTAAGTGTTTTCCTCTTCGCCATAGCCATAAATACTGTAAGATGCTCCTTATTTGTGGACGATTTTGCTGTTTTCTGTTCCTCCTCTCCTCCATTGTTGCAACAGTGACCTGTCAGTTGCAACTTATTGTGCAGAAGGTAGGGGAGTGAACTACGAAGATGGGTTTTCAGTTTTCTGCACATGAGAGAGAGAGAGAGAGAGAGAGAGAGAGAGAGAGAGAGAGAGAGAGAGAGAGAGAGAGAGTGTGTGTGTGTGTGTGTGTGTGTGTGTGTGTGTTTTCATTTTAAACATTCTCGTCATATTTTTAATTTACCTGACTGGCATATGAGGGACACTATTCTACATTTTAGAGACTCAGTGAGGTTTCTGGGCCTCATTTTTTACTCCATACTATCATGGTAACCACACTTGAGAGACCTGAAAGCCAGAAGCCAGAACCCAGAAGGCACTGGATATCATAGTGTCTTAGCCACAGGAGTTAGGGAGCAGACAGGGTGCGTCAGCTCCAGTTTTATGGGGTTTTTGTGCATTCATCGCTAGATTATGGCTGCACAGTACATGGGTCAATGAGGCCTCTTACTTGAAGATTATGGATGCTATCCACCACGGGGGATTAGGCTAGCCACAGGTGCTTACAGGACCAGCCCCATACCCAGTCTCTGTGCAGAGGCTGGGGAACTGCCACTCACAGGGTAGCAAGGATGGAGGCATGGTTGTCAGAGGGAAGCCAAAGATATTCTACTGTAAGTACTGTGCCAGCTTCAAACCAAAGAGGATGCATACAGAAGTAAAGAGGTATATAGTATAAAGATGTAGAATGAAAAGATGCATGAATGGCTAAAGAGGAAAGGGAAAGAGGAGAAGACTGAAGAGTAAATGGGAGTGAGGTTGTTTAATGTAGGTTCAGTCCAGGGGGATGGCGAGATGAAAGGATGTGTTGGAGAGCAAGTTCCCATCTCCGCAGTTCAGAGGGACTGGTGTTGGGTGGGAGAAGCCAAATGGCACATACGGTGTAGCAGGTTCCTAGGTCCCTAGAATGATGCTAGAGGGCATGCTCCACTACTGGGTATTGGACATCTCCTAGGTGATCAGTTCGATGGTGTCCGTTCATGCGCTCAGCCAGTTTAGTTGTTGTCATACCAGAAAGGCAACTCTGGGTGGTGTGGGGTGCCTTTCGTCACCCCCCCCCCCCCCCTAACCTCCGTAACATCCTTGTTAAACCCTACAATATTCCCAGACTACCTTCTCTACCCAGCAGTTCCTACTCCTGTAACCGACCCCGCTGCAAAACCTGCCCCATCCATCCCCCCACAACCACCTACTCCAGCCCAGCTACTGGTAAAACATACACAATTCAAGGCAGGGCGATGTGTGAAACTACACATGTCATTTATCAGCTGACATGCCTGCACTGCACAGCCTTTTACATTGGTATGACAACAACTAAACTGGCTGGGCGCATGAACAGGAGCGGGGCATGCCCTCCAGCATAATTCTAGGGACCTAGGAACCTGTTACACTGTATGTGCCATTTGGCTTCTCCCACCCAACACCAGTCCCTCTGAACTGCAGAGATGAGAACTTGCACTCCAACACATCCTTTCATCCCGCCATCCCCCTGGACTGAACCTACGTTAAACAACCTCACTCCCATTTACTCTTCAGTCTTCTCCTCTTTCCCTTTCCTCTTTAGCCATTCATGCATCTTTTCGTCCTACATCTTTATACCATATACCTCTTTACTTCTGTATGCATCCTCTTTGGTTTGAAGCTGGCACAGTACTTACAGTAGAATATCTTTGGCTTCCCTCTGACAACCATACCTCCATCCTTGCTACCCTTCCTATTTTCCTTTCCCTGTTGCTTCATAACCTGGGTTGTGAGTAACTAAATCCACTTTCCCTTCTTCCCTTTCTTTCCCCTCTCTCCTCTCTGATGAAGGAACATTTATTCTGAAAGCTAGGAACATAAATTTTCCTTTGTTTGTTGTTTTTTGTGTATCTATCGGCTGTACTGAGCTGAGGTAAGTACTGGCCAGCCCCTCTATCTCTTTGTTAGTATTTGTTTTACATCTTTATATGAGATTTTCCATTAATTATTTAAAAAAAACATATTTGTAACATAGAGAAAGAAAGAAAATGTAAAGAAGAAAAGAAACAGTGGATATGAATATGTGAGTGATAAAACCAGAAGAAAAGTACCAGCTAAACAGGAAGAACCTGCATGTGATTGCAAAAATGAAGACATTGTTCTAACCTCAATTGGTGTAGCCACTAAATGTTAGATGAAGATTCTAAAAACACATTATTTTGTGGGTTTTACAGGCGGCAAGAGTGCGGCATTGAAAGAGCATACCTAAGTAAGCTTATTGAGTGTGGACTGCAGTAGGGGCTATGCTTAAGAAATGTAATTCTGTGGGAGTGAGTAGAAGAGAAAGCTTGGAGTAGGTTTGAAAGCTTTTTGTTACATACTTGCAATTTTGCAGAAATGAGCGCCAACTATTACAGGAGACAGAAAAGTGTGTTTTATTGGTTAAAATGTAGATTTTGAGGTGAATAATGTAGTTAATACAACACATCTTGGCATGTGGCATATAGAGAGATATGGAGAACATGGCTTTGTTAAGCATACAATAAGTGAAGCCTCATCCGATACGGTTAGATGCCATATAAAAACCATTCTGAAATACTGAAGTAATTATTCATGGAAAGACAATACAAATGAGATGTACATTATGAGTGCAAAAACTGGCCCAAATGCACCATCTGTGTGAGAAAGAATGCCAAGATTCAGGTGTTTTACCCATAAAATATAGCAAGTATGCTAAATTTTTTTAATACTTTTTTTAATATAAGATTTAAGTTACCATACACAGACACACTTGTGATAAGTGTGCTGCTTCTATGGTAGATAATATTACTTTGACTGTTAAGCTACACCAATTTAAAGCTGAAATAGCATACTCTCTGTTGAGGGAATAAACAAAGGCTTGCTCTGGTGGTGATTGCAACTACTTTGTAATCACATATGATTTACAACAAGCACTGCCACCACTAAAAATTCAACAGAAACATTTTCCAGCATAAGGCAATTGTGGGTATACAACCTTGACTTCCACATATGCAACTCCAATTCAGGTATAATGTCTATGTGGCCAGAAGATATTGCCTCAAGGGGTTCATCAGAAATTACATCCTGCAGTATGATCCCTCAAATGTTCATTTTAAGAGAAAGCTATTGTTTTTTCATACTCTTCTATTGGACAAAACAGAAACAATAAAGTGAGTAATGTGTACTATTCTCTCATTGCTGAAGGATTCCATGAAGCCATTTAACATTAGTTCCTTGTTCCTGGACATACTTATTTATCCAGTGATAAAAATTTTGGCACAACAGAAAAGGAAGTCAGAATGACAAATCATGTTTACACACCAGATCAGGGTATGAAGTTGTGTAAAATGCCAGAGTCAACGACACACTTAAGGTCATTTGAACTGAAACACAGGATTTCATGGATTTTCAACAGTTAAAAGTAGAACAGTAAGAAGCAGAATAGCAATAACTGGTGCTAACTTTAATATCAGGAAAATAACAGCTGTGAAATTTGGTAGATAACCAAGCATGTTACTTTTCAAATACATCTATTCTGAAGCAGAACAGTGGTATGGATTAGATCTCTTCAAGAATATGGCAGGTCATCACTCAAAAACCAGAAGATAATCCATGCTTGATCATCCTTACCAACTAAACTTCCTGAAAAAATACCATTACTCTATCCATTCTGACAACCCATATCATCTGTGGAGTTAAAAGACCTCATGGCAGTAATGCCATGTATTGTCTGAGTTTTTGTGGTGTTCACCAAAAAATAAACTCCACAGAAATCTTAGACAACGAAAATACACCAGAGGAGATATAAATTTGTTTCATGTACTTGATATGTAAGCCTCTTAACATGATTTATATTCAGGTAACTGTACTTAAGCCAGGATAAAATTCTTTGACAAGCCAGCATAAAATGTTTCGTTTTCTATACAAAAACTGTACTGTACACATATGTTCATAATAAATACTTTTTACATTGACACTTAAATTTTTCCTTCTGCATAATTTACCTAAGGATAAGTTAAGCAGTAAAAACGTAACCCTTTATATACACATAATGCCCTAACACAATGGTTTAGAACTCATTTTATCTCCATTTTTGTCACAGTGGCATAGCTGCCATTCTCAGTTATGACCACCAACACTACAATGTCAGATTCTACAGTGTAACATCAACACACCTATAACACGAAGTTAGGTTCATGACCTGTATACTGTTTTGCCAATTTAATTTAGGTCTATAGCTATTCCCTCTAATCACTTCAGTGTGGTGAGTGTAGACACAAGGTCAGTGTTAGCCAGATGCACTCACTGGTGAGCCCAGGTTAACCTAGTTTCTCAGCAGTTCGTTCAGAACCCATGGTGCTCACATTAGAGTACGGATGTTGGCAAGAATACTCTTCTTGCATTTAATGAGTTACCACTGATGTGTCATTGTGTGTTACCTCAATGGCACATCTCTGCTGTCAGTGTAGGATGCTGTAGTTACGCAAAGATGAAGCTCGCATACGATATACTAGTATGGAGAGCTGCAGCAAACCAAGCTTCAGACTGAAGACCACAACAACAAGAGTACTGGATAATCTCAAGACACGTATAAGGAGAATGCCATATGGCCTGCCCAAGCCCTTTGTAGTGGCTCAGAAGCACTCTAAAATAGTAGTGACTCTCCCAAAATATACAACCCAATAACTCAAACAACTGCACAAATGCCCCAGAATACTGATAATTTGTTGTGTGGAATCCTTATGTGAATAAACTCGATGAAAAAATTGGGACAATTCTGAAAGTATCTATGTGGTTTGCAACGAAGCCACATGGTGCTCACAAAAATGTTACAGAAATACTTTGCTTATTTTGATGGGAGAATTTACACTGACTGGCTATTTTCTAATGATAAGCACTTATAGAGGATACAGGAAATATATTATCCTTGCTAACTATCACAAAGGGCCATAGTGATAAAAATAAGTAGGTTTTGACGTACGTAGAAGAATGCAGGAAGTTGTTTTTTCTTGGGTTATATTTGCAATTTGAATAGGAGCCTTGTATTCTCTGCCCTTTTTTAGAGATTTAAATACTCTTCCTCTTTTTTGCAATTACATTTTGGAAATTGTGCTGTTTGTAAGAATTAGTATCATGGAGGAGGACAATGACTTGATCCCAAATGCTACTGAGCATGAGCAACACACTAGGTTAAGGAAAAATGTCCATGTAAACCATTCCAACACAACTGTGTGTCACAAGGATACTTATCATTCAGATATGGCATTCTACAATAAGGCACCAGAAATTATTAAGACCACCAATGATGTAAATGTATTCAAAATGTTGTTAAGCCTTTTTTTTTTATTAAAGAACTGCTTTCCAGTGTATCTGATTATATGGGAAAGAAACTAGGATTATTGTCTAATGTTGTTTTCCCATAAAATATTGTGTAACACCTGTCATACATTGCATGATATAAGATTTACCAGACCAACAAAATAAAATACTGTCTTTAAGAGCCTTACATGAAATGCACATTGGTGGCAGTAGAATAGGCCCACAGTCAGCTGCAAATGCTGGTTCTGTAAATTTTCTCAATAGTTTTTCACAAAAGCAATGTCATTTTCCATGCAAGGATTCCCACCTGAGTTCAAAAAACCCATCTGTAATACTCAGTTGTTGATCGAACCTACTGGTGACATATCTAGCAGCATGCATCTGAATTGCTTCATTATATTCATTTAATCTGACCTTGTGAGGATCCCAAACACTAAAGCAGCACTCCAGTAGGGGTCTCACAAGTCATGGTCTCCTTCATAGATGAGCTACACTTCCCCAAAATTCTTCCTATAAACTGAAATTAACCAGTCACCTTCCCTATTAATTGATGTGACTGTGTCAATCAGCACACCATTAATGTTGCATTCAAACATTACAGGACTGTTTTTCCTACTTATCTGCATCAACTTACATTTTCCTACATTTGGAGCAAGCTGCCATTCTTCATGCCAAACAGAAATTCTGTCATCCTGTATCCTCAGGTTATCCTCCATTCAGTGGCTGTTGCATGTAGCGACTGTTATATTGACTTGTAAATAATAGATTTCAGTTATTAGTCATGCTTTTGAAATTTTATTGGCAGATCTAGATTTCAGCTAGAAACTAGCCACTCTCAATGCACTATCATTTTTAATCAATGCATGTAATGCCCGTTGGTCGGGCTTCATCCACAGTTCATTGAATCCTTTATCCTTCTAGTCACTCTACGATGATACTTTCCCATATACTACAGGTCATCAGCAAACAGTTGCAGATAGCTGCTATTTCTATCTGTGAAATCATTTATGTATACAGAGAACAAGAGCAGTCTTATTACACTTCCACAGCATAAACAGATATGAGAATGTCCTACAAATGGTTCAGATGGCCCTAGGCACTATGGGACTTAACATCTGAGGTCATCAGTCCCCTATACTTAGAACTACTTAAACCTAACTAACCTAAGGACATCACACACATCCACGCCTGAGGCAGGATTCGAACCTGCAGCCGTAACAGCAGCGTGGTTTCGGACTGAAGCACTTAGAACCGCTTGGCCCCAGCGACCAGCTAATGCCCTACAACTTGTTACACTCAGACAAGTGTTTCAATGTAAAAAATCTGTGGGATTCAATTATTCACTGTATATAAATAGAAAACTTTGTATACTGGGCATCAGTGAGTACTGTAAGAACTCACCAATCTGTGCTAACTTAGTTCTAAGAGGCTGCATATACACAGAATAGCAATATGCCAAAAACACATGTAACTTGAGGGAGAGAGGAGAAAAACGGAGATCTGAGGTGACAGAACAAGTATATATGTATACTAGCTTTGCAGATGATAGATGATAAAGAGGCTAAAAATGAATGATAATGTAACAAAAATTATTGTCAGTGTTAAGGGATATGAAAATTTATTGGTGATGGAATACTGGAATTCCATAGTAGGAAGAGAAAGAGAAGAGGAAAAAATATAGCAATATGGATAGGGGAAAAGGAATAATAGGGAAAGAATTTGGTTATAACTTTGTATAGAGCACAATTTAACAGTTGCTACACTTGGTTTAAGAATTAGGAAAGAACGTTTCACAAATGGAAGATACCTAGAGACAATAGAAAATTCCAGAGAATTATAAAGTGGCAAGACAAAGATTTAGAAATCAGTTTTTAAACAGTAAACTATTTCCTGGAGAAGATGTAGATTCTGACCATAATTTATTACTTATGAAATGCAGATTAAAGATTGTGTCTGTTGGTAGTACTGAAGGCAACCAGTGGCCAGCAGTTGTCTCATAATTTATTAGTTTTCTGGATTACATTTTCCTTCGATAAGATTAAAGATTAAAAAATTGCAAAGAGGTTGCATTTTTGCATATATCAGTTTCCAAGTTTCTCAGATAATTTTTGTGAAATGAAATGCATATAAACAGACTAAATATGACAAGGAATTCTTGAAAATAACAAGCTATGTTTAACATGGTCACTTTTCAGTTGCTCACTTGAGAGCTAGTGCAGGCTGCACAGAACATTTCAGCCAGGAAAAGGTTCCAGTTCACAGGCTAACCATGCTGGCAAACAACAACAAATCCAACACTTGTTCAAGAATTCATATGCAGGACTCACAAGCCACAGGAACTTGAATAAAGAAAAGCAAAGACTTTCCTGGCTGTAGGGCAACACAGTTGAAAGAAATAGCATTCCTCTCATACATACACATGTATAGCCACAGTCATCAGGCCTTTTTGTTCACAATTGTAGTGCGATGTGAAATACTGTTAATGGTGAGTACACAGTTTAATTTTACATTGTGTACATTATTATTTTTATAAGTTATGCTAAAGCAATGTACTAAGTTTTCATGTATTCAAGTTATTACTACTGTATTAAAACATTTTATACAAGTTATTGTTATTATTATTAAACCATAGGAAACTGTGGTATATTAAAAGTGGGAGTGACAGCAAATTATATTTGGCTTGAGAGTGGATGGAGAAACTAAAAGAGTGTGATCTCTTGTCCCCCCCCCCCCCCCCCCCAATCCCCACATGCACATACGTGCACACGCATGCATGCATGCACATGGAAATGAATGAATAGCTTTGAAAGACAAAATATAAACATAAAAATACAGCATATGAAGTAGGGAAAATGGAATACAGGTGACAAAGAAGGAATGGCAGGAGGAGAAATGGAAAGATGGATTCCACTTACAGGAAAATCAAAGAAACCTTTGGGGAAAAGATACGATGCTGCATGAGTATAAATAATTTGAATGGAAAGCCATTACTAAGCAAAGAAGTAAAAACTAAAGGTAGAAAGAATATGTAAAGCGGTTATATAAAGAAAAGAAAATTTTATGACGATAACACAGAATGAGATGAGAGAGGAGTGCTCAATTGCGAGAAGAATTTACCAGAGCACTGAAGAAAGTTATGATACAACAACACTCCCAGAATAGAAGACATTTTCACAGACTTATTCTGATCCTCAGAAGAACCTACAATGACAACACTGTTTCACCTAGTTTGCAGAACATTTGAGTTATACAAAACAGCCTCAGCTTCAAGAAGAATGTAATAATCCCATTACCAAAGACTGGTGGGAATATTACCAAACTATCAGTTTCATATGTCATGTTTACAAAACACTACCATGAATTATCAATGCCAGAATGAGATGACTGCAGGAAAATGATATGGGAGAAGATCAGTTTCGATTCCAGAGAAATTTGGGAATACATGAAGCAATATTAATCCTAGGACTTATCTTAGAAGAATGACTGAAGAAAACATAAAAATCAACATTTATAACAACTGTATATAGGGACAAAGCTTTCAGCAATATTGTCTGGAACACAGCCTTTAAATTTCTGATGTTAAAGGGAATAAAATACAGTATGCAAAAAGCTATCTACACTTAGACAGAAACCAGACTGCAGTTAGAAGAGTCAGAGGGTACAAAAAGAAGATGGTAAGCAGAAAGGAAGTGAGACAGGGTTGTAAGATATCTCCCACATTATTCTATCTGTCCATCAAGCAAGTAGTAAAGAAAACTAAAGAGAAATGTGGACAAGTAATTACAGTTCATGGAGAGTAAATAAAAACTTTAAAGTAAGTTTATAACATTGTAATTATATCAGAGATGGTGAAAGACTTACAAGATCAGCTGAATTTAGTGGGTAATGTCTTGAAAATTGGTAGGCAGTTTTAAAAGTATTACCAATAATAACAAATGTTTTCATGGCCATATAACTGCTGTGTTATCTCTAGAGGATAATGACATGTTGTTAAACCTGTTAGTGTTCTGCTCATAGGTGTCTACAAGGGGTTGGGGTTGGGAGAGGGAAATATTTAGGTCCTATGGCATGACATGTCTCAAAACTGACAATCTAATTTAATCAGAAATGGCAATTTTAGAGCATTGCCTCCTTCCCTCTGCACCAGAAAAATATTCTATGATGCCCATGGTTGTGTTGATGATGCTGCTACCAAAGCTTTTGTCATCCTGCCAAAAGGATAACTTGTAACTTTCTTTTTCTATGTTGTAATGTGTTGTGCACTGCATATATGAACTGTTCCTGCTGAGTCATACTGTGTATTTAAGTGGGTACCAAACAGCACATATTATTAATGACACTGTGTCAGCAACATAAGAACCCTTAATAATTTCATGCTTAATATGATGTCTTCATTGTTTTGCACAACCATTATTCTACTGTAGGACTCAGTACCACTCTCACTCTGGCTGCAAAACTCTTGTCACAATACTTTCCAGCCTTTAGCAGTTATGCCACCATAGACCCTCTTGCAGTTTTTTAAAGTATGCTAATATCATGTGTCTCAAGTTCTATGTAGAACTTTTGCAAGCCTTTTTATTCATTATACCAAGTAGGTACCAACAAATGTAGGGAAGAAAAGAGGGAAAACAGAACAACACAGAAAGCTGCATTTCACTGACTTCCAGTTCTTTTTCTACTCTTCACTTTGCCATTTTGTTTAAGCTTAGAAAGATTGCACAGTGGTCTATATGGCTTCTATAAAGCCAGTTCTTTGCTAGTACCTAGTTCAACTTATCTTGCATACTGTGTCTCATCTTAAATCCTCAATGCTCATTAGACAGAAAGCCACAAAAAATAGCACTTCCTTTTTTATGGCCTTCCTGATTAGGCCTACACGTACTGCGACTGATGGGCAATTTTCTGTTTCAAAACTTGGGAAAAAAGGAGGCATACTTAATCTTACACTTCTGTCAATGAGATAAATGTTATTCCACAAACTAAGCATCCAAATGAGACTGACTGAAATTACTGGAAGACAATGTACCACACAACAGGAGAAGTGTATCATCTGCCAATGATGTATCTGAACATTTATTACCAGATGCTTTGTTAAAAATAATGTGACATTGTAAGTCACACACTAACAGACTGCACAGCATGCAGCCTATAAACAATAATAAAAAACAATATCTGCACAGTTCTCCTTATATATCTAAAAATTATTTATCCCTGAGTTACTGAATTTTTTAGGTGAGTCAGTTCATGAAAACAAACTACAATATGTTAATCAACTGATAAATGAATACATGAAAAAGTAACCTCATAATTGAGGACTGCATCATACTGTAAATTGTTATCCCTAGAGATTAACAGCTTTTCCAAATGAAAGTCATACTCTTTTGTGCTGTGGTAGCTATGAATATTTTTCAACTCTTGAGGATGAGAATTGTTAACGAAATACATTTTGACATTAATGGAAAACCACAATACCAAAAAACGTTATATCAACCATTAGAAAACTAGGTACCAGTAGGCTATATTACATGCTGTTAACTTAGTCATATCAAATTAAAGATGTGTATCAGCTGTTTCTGTTAACAGCAATGTTTCAAATTTATTTCTCAGTAGGTACTTTAACCTATCTCTTAAGGTTGTGAAAAAGAAATTGTGCATATCAACCTAATACTTCACGAATAAAGTGCCAGAAACTACTTTGCTTTTCTTATTAAGCGAAACCACTTACATGGAAACACACGCACCTATAACATAAGGTAATTGAGATTTTGCTTTAAAGACTTTGCAGCGCCGAAATTTATTGGCTAATTACGGGTATTCTGCTGCTCCTTCACATTGCAGTATTGTTATTTAAGTTTTTCTTCACAAATAAATATGAGCACAGTGTTGCAGTACTTCATAATTAACCACTGTATTTTCTAGTTTCTGTTTTTATTGCGTACGTAATATACAACATCTGTATCACTTTCAGTACTGTGATCTCACATTGTTGTGCATATCCGTGTAATTATACATTGTTGCATCGCTGGGTAACATCATATGATCATACATACACTGCTCTTCAAAATATGAGCACAAGGGTTCATATTTGTTCCTATGTATAGGCATCATGGTTAAGTACCGTAAATACCTCGCATCACAATATTTAAATACATAAAAATGAAATGCGAAATGAAATAACTGCCGGTATGCTTTCGCTGTTTCTGCTATTAGGTTATGTCGTGAAGGTGAATGACACACAAATCGTGAGGAAATACTAAATGTGCATATGATTACTCTGAAATAAAATAAACAGCGCACAGAGTCCACTATGCGGTATAGATTATAATATCGTAATAAGTTCTGCGCTTATATCGTTGCCATTTTATGTACCTGTGACGTCAGCTCTACCACGTGACTCCCTCCTAGCCATGGAACCAATCAGAATACAAAGTATACAGTACTCCAGTTACTTTTTTCGTTTATTTTCCCGATGCCAGATTTGTCTTCCAGTGTTTAAATAGTGCAAAGCAGAGCGCAAGAAACATAACAAATGAAGAAGCTGCCGTCCACTTATCATCCCGTAATTGTATGAATGCGCTGCGTGTCCGTTATATTTTCGTCATTCAGTTGTTGTGCGCTGCGGGTTTCTGTTTCTCTTGCGAAAAATTTCGTGAAGCATGATTATTCAGTTTCTGCCGCGCTCGCTGAGAGGAAGAATGTTGAATAACAGCGTTGTAACTCTCAGAAAAACACATCTTAGGTCTGCAAATGTGTGATGGTATCAGTTGACAAGATGATGTTTACCGGGGGCGCCCATAACAAGAAGAGGAGCACGAGCACATCAGGACACCAACAAAGACGTTACGGAACACCGCCGGATAGATATTACGAACGATCCCGTTTGAGTTACCAGGAGGTAAGAATACAAATTTCTGTCTCACTGCTACACATTACCGAAAACTATGGTTACACGTGGAGGCTCCTTATCTTTCGTATAGTGGTGTCTGTTCACTGTGATGTGTCATTATATCTGTATATAAAATATCTTCGAAATATATTCAACCACACGCCAGGAAATACTCGAAACCCACTAACAACTTGCGGATGAGTTATTCTTTCGAGAGCGGTTAAGTATGTAGAAGCAACACTATTGTGTAGTTGCTCAGTAGAATAATGTATCAGCTTATTGTATACGTGCACTGTCAAGACATTTAAACGCAAATCACACTTATCTGTGAGACTCTTAACATGTTTGAGCTGATTGACGTAAACACTGAAAACAAGTCACAAGCATTTTCGTTTCCGTTCCCGACAACCAGAGCTGGATACAGCTGCAGTCTGTGGTGAATGTTCAGTTGTTTTGTTCTTTCCAACATATGTCGGAACTGTTTTTACTGTGTCGGGAGCGGTTGCTCCTCCTCCGACGATGACATGAGAGAAAAAATAGCGCGCAGTATTGTGACAGCCGGCGAGAACACGCTGTTTCGCCATTTAATGGTTGCTTTATGACTAGCGGGAGGCAGTGCTGATTTTTTCTTTTTCATACTGAAAAGGAGGGAAAAAACTTATTTATCATTTAAAACTTGGGTGATTACACTGAGAACAGTTACCGCTACCGTTACAGCTTCCACTGAAACTACGGTACTTCTCTTTTAGTACGTACTTGGAATATACGAATGATCTAAAAAGATTGTCACTTTAAAAAGACAAGAGTAACACTTGCAAAGATAATGCTAAGATGATTTATTATTTATTACTGTATGAAAAACCAACTCTTTACATAAATGCAACAGACATACAGAGTTATCATCGCTCTTCTACAATCATGCAAGCGAGAAGTAATCCCCAGAAATTATGTCGCTTCGCAAAGGATAGAAAACCGTACGTCAGCAGTAATGGTTTGGGCATATTGCTCACATTTTTTATACCACAAGGAATTGATGTCAAATGTTCTGCACTCATGCATCTTTCTTAATGAAATGTGTTGTTACATATTCTTTGCGTTTTATATCGGAATCATTTCTCGTTTTTCTCCGATGTTTTGCTATTTTGATGTTGTCATCATTATTACTTTACTATATCAATTATGAGAAGTCTACCACAAAACGCTGCCCATAGTTATACGTTAATTTCAACTGTATAAAACTGAAATTTGAAATATAGGTAATTCTTATTCTTCTCCTTCTTGTTCTACTTCCTTTTCTTCTTGTGTTACAACGTTTTCAGGACAATAGGTAGCCCCTTTGTGGATTGCATTTTCCTCTTGTCATCCCACAAACTCTTCATGCTTTCTCTTCTTCTTCCCTGCTTTTCCAAGATCTTCAGTACCCGCTTCTCTTGTTCATTAAATTGGTAACTATCATTTTCCTGTCTTATTCTCTGTCGTCGAACTCCAGCATACTGCTCGGTGTGTATTTGCTTGTCCAGTTGTTCTTTACTTCGACCTTCATCTCCAATACTGACAAATCCTTCTGGTGTTCAACAACCCACTTGGTTACTGTCTTTCTTCTTATCCTCCCTGTTGTTTCCATACTCTTTCCGTCATTCTATCCATATTAATCCTGATTACATGTCCAGTTAGCCTTGCCCTTTTCAATCTGATTTCCCCTGACATTTTCCTCATGTTCCAATACAGTTCCCCTGTAGGTCCTCACATCCATCGCTCACCACCTCTCTTAGAGAGTAGTATATTCATCAGTATTTTTCTCTCTTCTTTCTCTAGTTGTTCTGCACAATTTCTTCCTAGTATTATCGTCTCAGCAACTCATAATACTGCACTCCTCTCTGTTGTCTTTTAGTGTCTGAACTTTGTATCTGTAAATATAGATGTCCCAGAAATGTTGCGTCAAACTTCGTGGGCCTGTAGAGGGTGTCTTGAAAAAGAAATTGAGGATAGGAACCAGTCTCTGGAAGTGTCATCCAAGGATGCTACAGAGCATTGAAGTTATAGGCACTAGCGCCTGCCACTAGGCCACCCCTTTGGTAGCAAACGTGACTTTGTACGCTTACAGACTGTAGGCGCAATGTCTCGCAATGTCGTTCGTTATTCAGTGATTGCTACTGATAAGCCATGATCGGCAGTGGAGAAGATGGAGCTAGCTGCAGCATAGAAAGGCCTATGAACGCAATGTTCTGTTGCTGTGGTCGATGTCGGCTTTGGATACAGGTTTCAATCAACAGCCTTTTTTCCCCCCTGGAACCCTCAGAAATCTCCAGTCTTTTTAGATATACAGGAAAAAAATAAACTGCAGTTTTAAACCCATGTCTGAAACCATCATCCACCAAAGCAACAGAGCATTACATTCATAGGTGACAAAGCCTGTCTATGCAACATCTAGTTCCACCTTCTCCACTGGCGATCATGGCAATCAGTCGCAGTCACTGAATAACGAACAACATTATTAGACACTCTGCCTGTGGTTCGTCAGCATACGAAGGCATGTTTGCTGCTGAAGGGGTGGCCTTGTGTCAGGGCACATATAACATCAACACTAAGTAGCATCATGGGATGACAGGGGCCCCATCCTCAATTTGTTCCTTAAGACACCTTCCACAGCACCTCCAAGTGTGTCACAACATTTCTGTAACACTCTGTATATTCTTTATATTGTACAGATCTCTGGTCATACTGATGTCTTATCTCATCTTCTTTATCCTCTCTGTTATTCTCTCACTGCTCCTGTTTCTGTCCTATATTCTCCAAGGTATCTAAGTTTTTCCATCGTTTACACTGTGTCCTATGATGTTTTCGAATCGCCAGTGGTATTCAATGTCTTTGTCTTGTTGTAGCCACCCTTATGGCTGTACTTTTTAGGTTTTTGAGTTGTGTCTTTACTACTTCTTCCGTCTCACTTCTGTCGCTGTGTCCTCTGCAGAGGCTAGACAGTCCACTTTGGCCCTGATATCCTTTTTGTCCCCCACATGCGTCTATAGTATTCCCATTTGCACGTTTACTGTTCTACACTGCATGATCAGTGGCATGACGAAGGAGATTAGAGACATCCCGTCTCCATGTTTGACTCTTCTTATAGTGCTCCTTTGAATATCACCCTTGCCTTTGTGTCTGTCAGCTTTTGTAGTGCGATCTAGGCCTGCGTTCCTCAGAATTCTTCCAAGAGTCTGTCTGTCGATGGAGTCATACACTTTCGTGAAGTTTACAAAGGTTACCACTGCCTTTTTGTTCTTTAAGGGCCCATGTTCTATAATTTGTTTCAGGATAAATATCTGTTATATGCATACTCTTCCCTTCCTAAATTCTGCTTGATTGTCTCCAACAGTACTTTCTGTCTGTTCTTCTAATATCTTGCGGAAGAGTTTTGACAGCACCTGGCAGCTGACATCTAGCAGCGATATTCCTCTGTATTTGTTTGCATCCTTCTTGGTCCCTACTCCTTATGTATTGACACTATTGTGGCAGTCTTCCATCCTTCTAGTAACTTCCTTGTTCCCCAAATCTGGCAGATAACGTTGGTAAAGTTGTCTACCGCCTTGTCTGCCGTCCCACGTTTTCATCTCGGCTGCTATCCCATCTTCTCCAGTTGTCTTATTATTCTTTATATCGCTTATGGCCTATGTGACCTCATCCTTGATTGGTATGTGTGACTCTCTCTCTTCTATGTCTGTCTCCAATTCCAGCTCATTTTCAGGTGGTTTGCAGCTCAGCAGGCTGTGAAAGTATTCAGCAGTATCTTACAGTTCTCCTTTGCACCAATTTCCAGTACCTCTTTCTTATCCCGTTTAAGCATTTAGCTGCCTTTGTATCCAGTCAGACTCTTTTCGAATTTCACGATAAAATCCCTTTTTTTTTGCCTAAAGTTGTTCTCAATCTCGTCCAGTTGCCGCTTCATCCTCTGTCTTCTGGTCCATCTTATTGTTCTGGCCACTTCCTTTCTTATTTATAGGAAAACCTTACCTTTTTCGTGGTCCTTCTTACTGCTCTACTGCTCCATTCTTTAGGTTTTCCTGCAGTGCTCTGCCGCTTCCTCATAGCTCTTGTTCCATCACTAGTGCTCATTTTTCTTTTCTTCCTTTCCCCATAGTTCAGCGTGTTTCCCCATATTCAGCTTCATGTCGCACCATTCATTGTATGTTTCAATTCCCTCCTCGTATTTAGTTTGTTTGCGACTAAATTATCCTCTCTGTCTTCACGTTTCTAGGTGTTCTATTCATCTTTGGTAGTCTACCCCTGTCTGGACTCCAATGCCACTCGACTTCTGTAAGATAGTGATTTCATTTTTATGTTGTTCCTGACCTTGGTGTTTATGGTCTCTTTAGTGGTTCAAATGGCTCTGAGCACTATGGGACTCAACATCTTAGGTCATAAGTCCCCTAGAACTTAGAACTACTTAAACCTAACTAACCTAAGGACATCATACACACCCATGCCCGAGGCAGGATTCGAACCTGCGACCGTAGCAGTCCCGCGGTTCCAGACTGCAGTGCCAGAACCACACGGCCACCGCGGCCGGCAGTCTCTTTAGTGTTTACCAGACTGATTGCTACGTGGTTAATCTGGAATTTCCCAAGGCAGGTACCGATGTCTTTTCCTTATTTGGTTTAGGCCTGATATGTGTTGTTATCAATCTCATTTGGTGTCTTTCACCTTTTTTGTTTGTCCTCTGGTGTTACTCACCTACTATTCCTTTACATTGGTTCTCCTGCTATCTGTGCATTATACTCGCCTACGGATATCTTTACTTGCCTGTGTGGCATGCTTTTCAGTGTATCATCTAGCTCCTCGCAGAAACTGTCAGTAAGTTTCCTGTCTTGCCTGTTCTTGTCATTCGTGTGTGCTTGTTCATTTACTATTCAAAAAGTTTTGTTCCGTGCTCGGACTGTCAACATTGATATCCTTTCTGACCTATTTTTCATTTCTATGCCGTCTCAGCATCTCTTAGTTACCGTAAACCCCGTACCAAAGCACATAGGTTTGTGTCCTTCGTTTCCCACTCTGATTCCTGGTTTTCCTATCAGAACTATACTGTACCTTCGTTACTGTATCTTGTTTCTTCCATGGCTAGTATCACGATGCCTCTCTTTCATGTCATCTACTTCCTGTTTAAGTTTTCTGGTCTTGGTCATTGTAGGCAATACTGTACTAACATTACATTTCGTAATCTGTTTGCATCAAGTTCTAACTAATAAACTGTTGATGCGTCGACTTCAGTTGTTTTTTGTGTTTGTTCTGCTGGTATATACGTAACTCATACTCATGTCGTAAGTGTAACAAATACAGCAGCGTTCAAAAGAGCTGTCACGAAGGCCAAGATTATAAATACTTCCCTGTGCAGAGAAGTACGCACTTCAGCGTAAAAAAAAAAAAAAAAAAAAAAAAAAAAAAAACCAACGGTATTACTTGTCCTGTATATTGTAAGCGGACAACCAATGAGTTGTACATTGCCACGTTGGTATCCACGAGTATAACTTACTAACAAAGCACATCCTATATGACCTTGAACGAAAACGACAGACAGCAACAAATCTCTGACGGTCGTTCTTGATCTGAGTACAGCGATATCCCTTGAAATTCTTTTGTAGTTTCGGTTTTTTACTTCATTTTATAGGCGCGTGACCATTTGGACTTTACTCAATATACCCACTATCTTTATTATGATATTATTAATTCTAGTTATACTTAACTCCATAGTTGTGTATTTCAGATATAGAACAAATTATCAGTTGCCGTTGCCTGAAGGATTTGGTATTCAAAGAGAAAGCAGAATCTACTTTAGAAGAAAATACTTCCGAAGACATTAAGTATCCGTTTTAACATGCAAGGTGGGCGAAAAGTCTCTTAATACTAGTGTGTTCGCGTAATTTAATTTGCGAGACCACATGCATGAGAACTGTTATGACTTTAATATATAGAATCAGCTCCAGTGAACGAACTGAATGCCATCGAGCATGGTAACTAATCACAACCAATTACAGGGCACGCATTGGCGTTTAAGCAATCGTTCTTGGTTCAAATGGCTTTAAGCACTATGGGACTTAACATCTGAGATCATCAGTCCCCTAGACTTGGAACTACTTAAACCTAACTAACCTAAGGGCATCACACACATTCATGCCCGAGGCAGGATTCGAGTCTGCGCTCCATAAGTGAATGGAACGGGAAAAACCCTAATAATTAGTACAGCGGGATGTACCCTCTGACATGTACTTCACAGTGGTTTGCAGAGAACTGATGTAGATTTAGATGTGGAATGATACTCGTACGCTGCAAACATTGAAACGATCAAAAGTATGTTATGTTATTTGGCAAGTGTGCTATTTATTGCATCTTGCGCAATCAAACTTTTTATGGATAGACGACATCAGGCACTTTTATCATGGTTTATAGAGCTACGTGCCCCACGAGGCGACTTGTAAAGGGCTGTCACCCAACCATCTACTTGGTCTTTTTATGGTCCTGCCAGTCCTGTAATGATTAACGAGTTCTTGCTTCGAAAATTAAGTCAGACGAATGGCTGTCATCGTTACATTCCTACTGGGTGGTGATTCGCCAAATTTTGCTTTGCGGGTTCGCAGAGGGGTGACCAAACGGTTTATGAACCGCTGGATTGGCTGTGAATGATAAGATTTTCCTGTCCCCATTATTACTGCTTTACGAAGACCAGACTTCATCAAGCCGTGGGGGAAAACATAAGAAGCACGCAAATGGTAATCTGTGAACAACATCGGCTAAAAGATCGGCTCATGGTCCTTAGTATGGGATGAAAATATTTAATACAACGTTGTAATTGTTTCTCGCATCCTAGCTTACAAAATCTCATACCTTT
This sequence comes from Schistocerca gregaria, assembly GCF_023897955.1. Classification (NCBI taxonomy): domain Eukaryota; kingdom Metazoa; phylum Arthropoda; class Insecta; order Orthoptera; family Acrididae; genus Schistocerca; species Schistocerca gregaria. The sequence continues at coordinate 416,947,561 of NC_064931.1, forward strand.
CCAGTCTTCCGCCTACAAATTCCTCTCTGACACAGCTCTTCTCACTACTTCTTCCCATGTTGTTTTCGGTCGTCCTATTGATCCTGTTGTTGGAATCTGTTCCATCATCTTTTTAGGTCATCTGTCCTCGCCTAACCGGCATACTGAGAAAAACCTGTATACTGGTGTAAAATAAATAACGTTTGCTTAACATTTGGGAATACTGTTCTTCGGCAGGGCCCTCAATGACGTTAATTTCAATTGCTCTTCCTCAGTCTAATTTGTTGTTAGATGATGATCATCTAGAGTAGTAATTCTAGCGAACCATAAAATATGTAAAACAAGCTCCTCGTGTAGGTCTTGAATGCCCAAAGAATGTCGACTTGCTTCCGTGTCATCCTCTGCCATGCGGCGTCATGCGGATGCGATATGGAGGAGCATGTTTTCAGCACATCACTCTCCCGATCGTTTTGCGACGTTCCAGACCTTGGAGTCGCTGCTTCTGGGTCAAGAAGCCCTCATGTAAAATCACAAATTAAAGGTTGGTGCTCTTTATTCAGGAAGCCAATTCCGGATCGACTGTCACAAAATAACCAGTTGCGGCCAGTGTATGTTAACTGTTCTGTATCTGCATGCGGGACTCGGATTAACTTTATTATCGATTTTTCCAGTTCGTGTGCCACGGTATTTGGTTTTGAATGATTAATGCGTTCTACTTGAATTACAATAACATCATCTGAATTATCTGAAAATAGTACAGTCTCTTCTGGATATCTCATGTGGTTTAGTTTATTTTCTCCGTTGGGACACTTTTCAATCTAGTCACCCAAATGTATGTATATTCTAAATCTGACTTGAATAATTTCCGTGGGAGAAGATCTATTCGTTTGAAGCCTCTAACAGTGTTAAATTTTTCGCTGATCACCGAAATACTACAATTTTACGACATTCGTCTTCATGAATTACGCTTCATGGGTTACGCTGTTGTGGAGAACATGGTAGAAAGTGGGAATGTCTCAGAAAACTGTAACATGTTTGTTACTATTTATTGATTGTATTATTGAGTTTTAGTCAGTTAGATTTACATATGAACGGTTATGTCTACATTTAAAGTAACTTTCTATCTGAATGGTTCAAATGGTTCAAATGGCTCTGAGCACTATGGGACTTAACATCTATGGTCATCAGTCCCCTAGAACTTAGAACTACTTAAACCTAACTAACCTAAGGACATCACACAACACCCAGTCATCACGAGGCTATCTGAATGTGTTCATCTTGGAGTGAGTAATGGTCGTGTGAAATAACCGCATATCTTTATGACAGGGAAGAAAAATGAACGTGGATTGAAAGGAACACAAACGTGGATTGAAAGCGTATACTAGTTTAATAAAAAATGATCATCCTACTGGCTTGAACATGTATTAATGTATTTCATGTCATTTCACGCAAAATTTTAGACAGCTTCTCAATACAGTTTCAAACACGCAGTATACAAGCAAAGTCTAAAGGGGGAAACACAGGCTGAACACTGCACTATGAACGCATCCATGTTTGACTTAGCAACAATAATTCGTAACACGGCAGGAATTTTCCAGAGGATGAGCTAGTCATTGGGATGTTAACTTTGAACGAGGTCGTGCTGAAAAGTAATGGTTACGAATTTTTTATGTGAAAACTCTTAAATAATTATGAAAAATCCCCCTCGATTGCACAAACTACCTGGTGTTTACCTAGGTTTCAGCGTGGGTAACCACGCCTTCTTCAGAACAAATATAAAACAGCTTGCCTAAATAGGCATAGTCAAAGGCTAAAAACAACACCTACAACAGCACACACAGGGTTGAGCTAAGTAATATTATTGACTTGGTACATATGTATCGTGTTAGACAAGCTGTTTTACATTTGTTCTGAAGAAGGCGTGGTTACCCACACTGAAACCTATGTAAACACCAGGTAGTTTGTGCAGTCGATGCGGATTTTTCATATTTATTTCGATACTTACGATTGCTGACGCGCTGCTATGCTGAAAGGTCTCGAAATCTCTTAAAGCTTTTTTAATCAAACAAACTTTATTAACATTATAAAATTTTATTCTTCATGTCTACATATGTATTTCTCAACAAAGTTGCCTTGACGACGAACAGATTTCTCCCAACGAGAAACCAGTTTGTTGATACCGTCACTCTAGAATTTAGACTTTATTGACGGAGCCACAGCCTCAGCTCTGCTTGCACTGCTTCATCACTGTCAGAATGAAGTCATCGAAAGTTTTCTTTAAGTTTTGTAAACAGATGAAAATCGGATGAGACCAAGTCGGGACTGCATGGAGGGTGATAAATGACAGTGAACTCAAGTCGTCGGTTTCTTGGAGATGTGGCAGCGCTCGTGAGTAGTCTGACATTGTATTGCCGAAGGCGAGGGTGCTCCATGCGTGGAGTAACTCTTCGAATTCGTGCTTACAGTTGTATGAGCTGCTTCTCACGCATCGACTTTGTTACGTTACACACCATGTTACTCAGTGCAATTCGGAGCCCTCTAGCGGCAGAGGGCTACAAATATGTATAGGCCTACATGAAGAATAAAGACGTAGAATGTTAATAATTTTTATTTTATTCAAAAAGCTTTAAGAGTTTTCAGGTAAAAAAATTGGAGGCATTACTTTTCAGGACGCCCACGTAACAATGTTCAGGCTGAAATTTCGAGCACTTACTCTAAGAAATTAAATTTGAGAAAACAATTTTGTATAAATTTAATTTCTGGTTTACAGTTCGCGGTTTCTCAGCTTACAGTTATTGATATACCACACATATTAGAATAAAACTTCATTGACGTTCTCCTTAATTTGTAATAATTAGTCACTTGGCCTATAGATTTCATTATAAAATGTTATAACTTACAGTAACACATACCTATTATTTACTGCAGTGCTGTTCTGTAAAGGATTTTATTACCTTAAGAAATTAACGACATTACGATATTTCTAGCTTATTTGATGTAATAGCCAAGACGTGCGCAATCGCGTTCAATAGAAACCTCAAATCAAATCGACAGGGGCTTCCGTCGGATGATGGATTTACTTTTCAACAACCAGTATTATATAACAATGACAAGTCTAGAATGGCAGAAAAAGCCGACGTTGATGAATGCAATTTTGGCGAGCGAAGGATAGGCTGTAAGGGGAGGATAGAGGCCTAAAAATAAGAAAAAAAAAGTTGCTGGCGTCGCTAACGTATGCCTGTGCGATGGCTCTCGCCTCGGAGACACGAACGGGACGAGGTGATGGCGTACAGTTCTTAATCACCAATCTTCGCGCCAGTGTCCAGACCTCTCCATAGTGTCTCACGAAGTGAGGGAATGTGACCCTGTAGATGGTGACCCGTTCGGCGAATGGGCGACCCCGTAGGTTTTATTCGGGAGTAGTAGGCTGAGTCGGCACCGGGTTTCACTCTATCCCTTCTCTCATCATCATCATACAACACAAACATAACACTGCACAATACAAGCATTCTTTACACTTACTTACATTTTACAAATACACACACGGCACGACTGTCACATATCCGCTGCTAGGAAGGGGCCAATGTGAGCAGAAGAAGAACATTGTTTCAGGCGGCTAAATCCACCCTGTGACGTATCCCAGCCAACAATGCCATACAGCGTGTACATATACATTTTTACAATTAACTACACCTGGCGTTTTTTCTGCTCTCAAGGACCTCCTGTTAAATATGTCTGCACATTTAGTCGAATCCCAGTTCATCTCTTTATCATATTTTTTGGACCGATTTTTACATTTTTTTGACCTACTTGTGAATTTAAAAATCCACTCTCTTTCGTTATGGAGTCATATGTTAATACTAATTTGCAACTTAGAGCGGATGTGGAAACCATTTGCAACAGTTCACCGTACGTTTCCAACAATTCACAATGTTCTGTATACAGCTGAGATTCAGGTATTTTATCAAGCAGACAGCTCTAGTCTACAGTGCTCAACACTAACCTCCAAAACCTTAGACATTGAGGTGTTCACATCTGAGCTAAATCTTCATCTCTTCTTGTAAACTAGAAACTAGATGTATGAAAAATACTAGTATCGCACAAAGTGCAGTGGCGCTCGACTTGGATGCAGCCGCTTCAAAAATGTGTGTAAATTTCTAAGGGCCCAAACTGCGGAGTTCATCGGTCCCTAGACTTACACACTACGTAAACTAACTTATGCTAAGAAAAACACACACTCCAATGCCCGAGGGAGGACTCGAACCTCCGACGGGAGTGGCCGCGCAGTCAGTGACAGGGCGCCTCTAACCGCGCGGACACTCCGCGCGGCGCAGCCGCTTCGAATCCAGATTTGGCTCGGAAGGGTAGATTAGAGTTCACCTGCTATACTAGTGACCCTCCCCGGCTTCGCATGGGTAACACTGAGTGTCAACGGCTGGACGACTTGTCTAGCGCAGCGGTGATTTTGTTTATGTAAAATTGTGGAGCATTAATAACCGGTGTAACCGTCAGAATGTTGAATTCAAGCATGCAAACGTGCGTGCATTGTGTTGTATGGTTGCTGGATGTCAGTTTGTGGGATGGAGTTCCATGCACGTTTCACTTGCTCGGTCAATACAGGTACGATTAATGTTGGTTGTGGATGAAGCTGGAGTTGTCATCGGAAGATGTCCCGTCTGTGCTCAATTGGTACACATCTGGTGACCGACCAAGCCAAGGCAAAATGTCGACACTCTGTTCAGTATGTTGGGTTACAGCTACAAGTATGAATCAAAAACGTTTATTTGAATCAGACAATGACCGGTCTCGGATTTCTTGCAGACCCATCTTCAGATGGTTGTTAGAGGTTTAGTTGTTTTCTTGCTGGGGCCTCGTTTTGTATTCAAAATAGTTCAAATGGCTCTGAACACTATGGGACTTAATATCTGAGGTCATCAGTCCCCTAGAACTTAGAACTACTTACACCTAACTAACCTAAGGACATCACACAGATCCATGCCGAGGCAGGATTCGAACCTGGGACCGTAGCAGTCGCGCGGTGTCGGACTGAAGCGCCTAGAACCGCTCGGCGACCGAGGCCGGCGTTTTGTATTCGTTTACGATTTGCTGCACTGGGACAGACAGAATGTTTTTGTTCACTATTTGATAAAACTTGCTAGAGATTTAGTTCTTATGACATCTATCAAAGCATTTACGAAACAGTTTTAAAGTTATTAAAACGCGAAATGTGGTGAAAACGTTCTGCATCTGTGTAACCAAATTGCCCTGTGTTTTGTACTGGATTTTAAAATCAAGACGCTTGTGGACATGCACTATGTGAGTGCTGCTCAATTCACTGAAAAACACCTTACACCGAACCATTCGTGGCAGCAAGCGCGATAAACATTTACAAAGCGTGACCCAGCTTTCCATGAATAACATAAACAATGCTTTCACGTATGTTATAATGGTAAAGATGTTTGGTTACGTATGTTATGAGAGTGCATGGGAGTAGTAAAATACACTGCCAGAAAATAATTAGTACACCTGGAAAGACGACGTCGATTTTGATCCGATGACGGCGTGTGCCACCTGGGGGATAACAGATGTTCTGATAATTGTTTCAACATCGTCCACCAACAGATAGTGTCATAGCTACCATAGCGCCGTTTGTGTCTACTCTTTAACAGTAAATGCTCGCAGCCAGAAGTCTCAGTGTAGTGCAAACGTGCGAAGCAAGCAGGCAACTATGCCACGGACACGCACTCGTGCTTCCTACAGCCAGCTGAACGAGTTTGAAAGGGGTCAAAGTGTCGCCTTTCGAGTGGCGGAATGAATCAGTAGACGAGGTTCTTGACTTCCACGTAGCACATACGCTCACCAGGATCATCGTATTGTAAGGGCAGCAGTGTGAGATCGTATAGCTGCCACACCACAGATAAGTGGGCTTGTGTGCCCAGACGTGTCAACACGAACTGTGGCGATCCGGTTATTAGCAGTGGTACTTGTGGAAACGTACACCTCTAGTCCGTCTTTCACCCAGGCCACAGCATGGACGTGCACGGCTCGACTGGTGCCGTTAGAGGCCGAAGATGGAAAGGCGCGTCGTGGTCTTCAGCGATGAAACCAGATTCTGCCTGCACGCAAGTGATGGATGGTCCTTTTGCGCGTACGACTTAGACCAGGAGAGCGCTGTCTCGCAAAGCGCATTCGTACAAGACACACTGGTCCCACCCCGGGCGTCTGGGGTGCGATAAGCTAAAACTCTCATTCACCTTAGGTGTTTCTGGAGGAGACGCAAACCAGCCCTCAAAAAAATTGTTCAAATGGCTCTGAGCACTATGGGACTTAACATCTGTGGTTATCAGTCCCCTAGAACTTAAAACTACTTAAACCTAAACTAGCCTAAGGACATCACACACAGCCATGCCCGCGGCAGGATTCGAACCTGCGACCGTAGCAGTCGCGCGGTTCCGGACTGAGCGCCTAGAACCGCTAGACCACCGCGGCCGGCAAAACCAGCCCTCAGTACGTGCAAAATGGTGTTAGACCTGTTCTTTTGTCGTTATTACAAAAGGAAGGTGACGTGTTGTTCCAACAAGATAATGCTCGCCCACACATTGCCCGTGAAGCTCAACGTGCCGTGAAAGAGGTGCAACAGCTCCCCTGGCCAGCACGCTCTCCGGACTTGTCTCCAATCGAGCACGTGTGGGATATGATAGGACGAGAGGTGCCTCGTGCGACCCGTCAGCCAACAACTCTTACAGAACTACCTGAAAAGTTCGAACAGTCGTGGCATAACATATCACAAGACGGTAATCACCATCCGTAAGATCGACTGCATTCCAGAGTCAGCGCCTGTATTGCCGCCTGTGGAGGCTACACCACGTACTGATATGGGTGTTCAGCATAGGTCGATGTCTGGTACCTCAGAAGCGCTTGGGCTGTTTATATGCAAATGTAATCATTTCGTTTATTCCGTATGCAACAATAAATCTCGAGTGAATTGGAAACCTCTAAAAGGGTGCACTAATTTTTTTTCGGCAGTGGAATCCTTTCCTAGTGCAATGGAATTAATTTAAAAAAACGAAAAATGTAAAATAATTTCTAATATGATGAATGGTTAGTATTACAAATACAAAAGTGATATACGTATAAACAATGCCAGACACTATGTAAGGTACATGAGCACGATAAGTTAAGTTTTCTAGTATAGCGATAAAGCTAAGTTTGAACATTGAACCTATGGTTACATTTTACATTATGAATAGTAATGTTTTAATACATCAGTGTATCATTTAAATGTAAATTTAATAATAAAGATATAAGTAGCTTACTTTACTTTTGTGCAAGGTGGGCGAAAATATTTTTATGAGACAACTTTTAACTTACTTTAGCTGTCTTCAACTAAGGGGAATTTTGCGTTGGTTTATACGATGAAGCACCTCTCGGAAATTATTTAGGAAGCAGGGGTTGATGGCTCTGTTTCTTCATTCAGAATGAGACTAGGGAAAGTGTTACTATTAATACACATAATTATTTTCTATTTATTTCCAGTATCTTTGGTCATCCACATGAGTGCTAAAAGGAACTCGCTAAACTTCTGTTACACGAGAAGTCAGTTAATCTAAAAGCCGTTAATTCAACTAAATACCTAGGTATTACAACTACGAACAACTTAAATTGGAAGGAACACACAGAAAATGTTGTGGGGAAGGCTAACTAAAGACTGCGTTTTATTGGCAGGACACTTAGAAAATGTAACAAACCTACTAAGGAGACTGCCTACACTACGCTTGTCCGTCCTCTTTTAGAATACTGTTGCGCGATGTGGGATCCTTACCAGATAGGACTGACTGAGCATACCGAAAAAGTTCAAAGAAAGGACTGTTGGGCGGGTGTTCGAGTGCCTCCTATTTGAGTTAGCGTAACTTTTGCGTAACGAAATATGCAATATGGGGACCTGTGTTATCACGAAGTAGTAGGACTCCCTGCCGCGCACCATTCCACAGTGGTGGTGGTCGACAGAAATTATGCCCCATACACATTTTTCATTCTCCGATGGATGTCGACCGGTGTTTGTCTTTCGGCAGCCATGAAGAAAATAACAGCACGTAGGTCCTGTTTGGACGCATTTGGTAATAATGTCGCCCTAGTTCACGTTTCTGCATTTACCGCTCGCATATCGGAAAGACACGAATGCCACATTAATCCGTTGCCTACATATTAGTGCTTATATACCCGTATCGGAGTCGCTCTACGTTGCATATACGTTGCGGCAACGCCCTCAGACGGAAGCTTTTGGACTACTCATTGCACATATGACATACCCGAGCCACAGTACCGTCACACGCCGCTAGAGAGGCCCAAACAAAATGGCACAGGCAGTTGATGAAGTACAGTATCTTGGTGTATTCGTTTGCTGCATTTGAAGGGGACAGTGCTGCAAAAATCCATGATGAGCAGCTGAATGTGTATGACAACAATGCACCATCATATGACACAATGATTCGGTGTCGTAGATGCTTCCAGTGTGCTTAAAAAATACCTGAATGAGGAATGACCACATGGTAAATCATTTCTCCGTGAAGAGCCCGGAAAAGCAAGAGTAATGGAGGCCCTGGTGCTTGAAGACGGAAAAATATCGCAATACCAAGAAGGAGTTGTGCGACATAAATGAATGTTGGTAGGCGTGTTTCTACATTTGAAAGATGATGTCTGTTTCAATTTCACGCCAGTCGCATAAGAGTGGCGCTAGTAGCGCCATTGTGAGGATGCAAATCAGGTTTGCTTTAAATGCACGCTATAATGGCCATGAACATTACTTGCCTTTGAGATTTGATGTGATGAGTTGATATTATCAAGAACGCTCTAAACACCTTCATGAGTTTGAACGAGGTCATGTAATAGGGCTGCGGGAAGCAAGATGTTCCTTCTGTGATATTGTAGAAAGACTTGGCAGGAATTTAGCCACTGTACATGACTGCTGGCAATGGTGGGCACGAGAGGAATGGGCTCCGGATGGCCACGTAGCAGTACCGAGAGAAAAGATCATCGTGTTCGGCGTATGGCTATGGCGCACCGTACAGCACCTGCAGCAGCAATGTGAGCAGCAGTTGGCACCACAGTGACACAACCAACTGTTACAAGGACAACTCCGAGCCAGACGCCCTATAGCGTGCATTCCACTGACCAGAAACCGCCGCCATTTGCGACTTGAGTGGTGTCAAGCAGGAGCTCATTGGAGGGTGTAAGGGAAGACTGTCGTGTTTTCTCATGAAAGGTGATTCTGCCTCGGTACTAGTGATGTCCGTGTATTGGTTAGGAGGAGGCCAGTTGAGGGCCTGCACCCAACGTGTCTGCGTGCTACACACGCTGGGCCTATACCTGGAGTTGCGGTGTGGGGTTTGATTTCGTATGACAGCAGGAGCACTCTCGTGTTCATCCCAAATACCCTGACTGCAAATTTGTGCGTCCGTCTGGTGACTCGATTTGTTGTGTGCCATTCATGAAAAGCATTCCAGGGGATGTGCTCGAACAGGATAACGTCGCCCACGTACCGCTGTTGTAACCCAACATACTGAATAGAGTATCGACATGTTGCCTTGGCTTGACCGGTCACCAGATGTGTTCTAATCGAGCACATACGGGACATCATCCTATGAGAACCCCAGCGCCATCCACAACCAACATTAATCGTCTCTGTATTGACCGACCAAGTGCAACGTGCATGGAGCTCCATCCCACAAACTGACATCCAGAAACCATACAACACAATGCATGCACGTTTGCATGCTTGAATTCAACATTCTGACGGTTACACTGGTTTTTAACGTACCACAATTTTACATTTGCAGTTGCTTACCTCATGCTTACATTAACTTGTGATCTTACATTGTTAATCACTAAAACATGTTACCCAAACAAAGGTATTCCAGAAATTTCGTTACTCTACGTTAATTATTTTTTGGTGTTCTGATTTTTTTACAGTCAGTGTATTACAATCGAGACAATAGTGAAAAAAGTGTAAGTCAATTACGGATCAGCTTTGAACGTCTTGCACGCTGTTTTAACACGTTTTCCGCGACTGCTCACACCTACTCAAAAATCCCGTCGGACAGAGGAAGTACGGTAATAGAAATGTTACAGCTATTGAAGGTCGATAGCCGGCCGGTGTGGCCGAGCGGTTCTAGGCGCTTCAGTCTGGAACCGCGCGACCGCTACGGTCGCAGGTTCGAATCCTGCCTCGGGCATGGATGTGTGTGATGTCCTTAGGTTAGTTAGGTTTAAGCAGTTCTAAGTTCTAGTGGTCTGATGACCTCAGATGTTAAGTCCCATAGTGCTCACACCCATTTTGAAGGTCGATACGGATGATTTTCTTAGCCGCCTGATCACTATGGACAATACTGAATGCTTCACTATGGCGTCGAGCTAAAGGAGCAAAGCAAACAGTGGAAACATGTGGATTCGCCACCGCCAATAAATTTGAAGACCTAACCATCACCGCAGAAGATGATGCTGAGTGGTTTTGTGGGATTGCCGTGGTGTGGAGTTAACAAGTTCTGCTGGTAGAGGCAAACCGTTACAGGAACATACTACCCAACTTATTCCGCACAGGGCACGGTCACATATGCTGCTGCTTTAGGCTATCAGATTTTGTCTTTATCCTCGCACGGCGATGAAGAAACCATTGTGTGGTTGACATTTTGTTGTTATGACGGTAATCTGGCTCCTCGTTTCATGTATATCATTGTTTTCTATGAGGTATGGACTATCCTTGAGTCGCTGTTCCTTTTTTCTGTGTATGCAGTGTAATATGTTTCTGTGAATACGCGAACTACACTTAAATGATCGTATGGTATTTATTGGCAGAAATATCCCCTTCGGGATTCGGCCACCGTATTGCAAGTCTTCATAGTTGACGCCACTTCGGCGATTTGCGTGTCAAGCGAACTACACTGAAAAACACATTTTGAAAATTGGCAGAGATCTTGGTTTCTAACACTTGTTCTAAGACGAGTGGAACGTGGTGGTTCAAAATATGCTAACCATTTGTCCCCATAACGCACCGTTTTTTAGATATGCTCCTTTAACTATTAATGTTTCACTAGAAAAATTAGTGTTAAGTGGGCATTATCTAAGAAAATAGTGAGACTGTGTCACGCACACATACACTATATAGCAATATCAAGTTCAAGGTGTAATACACACACAAAATTTATACACGCTGAAAGTACTTCCTTCATCTAAAGTGTGTTTGAGTTCACTTTCTTGGCTGTAAACTTGCGTTTGTGCTGAGAATTTGACATTTCACGCTGAAGTGTCCAGCAGTAGCCAGCCAATATTGCTGGTCTCCTTCAATCCTGATAGAGTGACTCCGTCACCGAGATGTCCTGTTGAAAACTGTCATATAATCGTCACTATCTGACCCTAGGTTTTCGGGGAAGAAGTCAAGATGTCAATTGAAGAGATGAATTTTGAGGAACGTGTTCACACCCAGCTATTTTTACGCGCTGATGCACTCTCTTATCCATTAACATAGTCACCAAATTTATAATATCTAAGGAAAATGGCTGCAACTGATTAGAATGCAACGCATGTGTTTCTTTCTGCATCATTCCGTACGTTTTGGAAGTGGTGTCAGCAATTACCTTCCTTATTTGTGGACCTGTGAATATACCTTCTTTCACTTTCACATATCTCAACTCTGGGAACTTGTTGCATAGGTACCGAAAATCATCTTAGTTGTTCTATACTACCTTCACGAAATTTGTCATAAGCCCCAGCTTGGTATGAAGGGGTGACATGATACCTTTGTCACGGTCAATCAGCGGCACACGAAGGGCATTTTTATTTCCTGCATGTATTCTGTTTCTGATTGGCCAATTTTTCTTTATGTGGTGGTGCTTTCTATCTCTACTGTCCCACTTACAGATAAAACAGCGGTACTTCGTGTATCCTGTCTGCATTCCACAAGTCATGAGACCTTGAACGTCCGTGCAGTGGCAAATAGTGTCGCTTACTGCAAAGAATTTCACAAGTTCTTCGTGTCTCTGAAGAAAATGTCAAGTTATTGTACACGGAAAAAGCAAATTAAATTCTTCAAGGCGTGAACCGAGCAGTTCAATTTGACCTTTTGTCAGTGCCAGGTCCCGTACGAGTTCACAAAGATCAATATTGTTCATTAAATGAATACCTACTCCAGATTGGTAGCCAGGATCTGATGCGTTGCTGGAAGATGAAAGGGAACTTTTTTCTTGCATTAATTCATCACCTGTATATTCTGTAGGTGCCTCTGATATTGGATAAGCGAAGGGGTCATGTGGAATTGGTTTGGAAACAAAATCCGATGGTTGTATCCGTGTTTGGCGACATTGCGGTGAACGCACATTGGAAGCGTGTATTCGTCATCGCCGTACTGGCGTTTCACCCGACATGATGGTATGGGGTGCCATTGGTTACACGTCTCGGTCACCTCTTGTTCGAATTGACGGCACTTGGAACAGTGTACGTTACATTTCAGATGTGTTACGACCAGTGGCTCTACCCTTCATTCGATCCCTGCGAAACCCTACATTTCAGCAGGATAATGCACGACCGCATGTTGCAGGTCCTGTACGGGCCTTTCTGGATACAGAAAATGTTCGACTGCTGCCCTGGCCAGCACATTCTACAGATCTCTCACCAATTGAAAACGTCTGGTCAATGGTGGCCGAGCAACTGGCTCGTCACAATACGCCAGTCACTACTCTTGATGAACTGTGGTATCGTATTGAAGCTGCATGGGCAGCTGTACCTGTACACGCCATCCAAGCTCTCTTTGACTCAATGCCCAGGCGTATCAAGGCCGTTATTATGGCCAGAGGTGGTTGTTCTGGGTACTGATTTCTCAGGATCTATGCACCAAAATTGCTTGAAAATTTAATCACATGTCAGTTCTAGTATAATACATTTGTCCAATGAATACCCGTTGATCATCTGCATTTCTTCTTGGTGTAGCAATTTTAATGGCCAGTAGAGTAGATTTCACGCATATCCAAGATTATGCTAGAACTTATTACCTAAAACTCTTCATAGTACGGTAATCATGGGAACACACAGTACATGCAAGCATACTACATGAAACACTTTCTTACATGAAATGTTTAAAATGCCTTCTGTTAACATTGATATTTTCGTCGACCAAAAGTAGCACTGAACCGCGGGTGCATTGACGCATCCCTCGAGTGTTATGTATGAATCAACCTTGACAACAGTACGGACAGAAATATTCGCAGCATCTTGTACTGAGGTCCGACACACGCGAGCTTCAAATGTCTCCAGTAAGGTCTTGTGGGTTTGAGCCCAGAGAACGTGGACACCAGGGGTCACCCCTTCCTATAATACGTCATAAGAAGAAATTTTCTGTTAATGTTTGGACTGGCAGTTTTGGTGCGTGCTAAGGCATCTTGTTCTTTCAAGCAGGCTTAACACACGAGCTTATAAAATACACTATCTGATCTCCTAGAAGATGTAATTTTATCAGTGAAACGAAACATCTGTTATAATGCTTCTCCTCATCTTAGAGGGCATGTCAACCATTGGTGATGCTCTCTTTCCGGCAACAGAATATTTACCTTGCTTGCCATTTACATGGTGACGCCGGCGCGGCTCAGACAGGGCTTGTGAGCACCAGCAACTAACTCCAGGAGAAATAAATCGCTGCATCTGACTTATTCAGCAGACGAACATAAATATTGAAGTAAGCGTTTGTAGCAAATTCGTTTTATTCATTAAGCAATCTGTCTGACTCCTTTCTTTTTGCAATGAAGATCTCCAATTCTTCTAAAACTTCGAGTCGTCTGCAATTCTCTACTTTGTGCGTCATTTCCATTTGCGCTTCAGTGTTATCTATGCTAAGCTTCTTCTTATCAAAATGCCAACCCAATTCAGTCATGCTAGGGGTGATTGTTCAACTAGTCATCCACTGAGATGGACGAGAACTTTTGGAGCGCAGCTAGACCGTGACTTAGTGAGTAGTTAGTTTCCAGGGGCTGGGTGCAAATTTTACAGATTTTTATTTGAAAGCAAATTTCACTGGGTACAGTTTTGATACACCCGTTCAAACCACCCTTCATGTATAGAATATTTTTTTTTAATGTTTGATTCTAATAATGTTGTCACTTAGCGCCGTGGAGTTGTTGTACAAATGGCATAATCCAGTGACGTAAAACACAGTTGTATTTTTCCAATAAGTCTTCGTATGAGCGAAATGAATGATTCATTTCTGTAACTGCAATTGCACGTATTCGGTCGCTCTGAATGCTTATTCTCGGTATAAGTTTTACAGTCAAGTACTCCAGTTTTCCATTATTACGTGACAAGATGAAACATCTTTCGTTAAATAAGCATTATTTTCCCACAGTCCGCGACTTCTTGCTCATCTTGATACTATCAAGGTATGTGTGTGATAAGACGGGTAGGACGGAAAGAAAACGCGTCCAGCTCGTAATTACAGCATCGGGATAAAATGGGGTCCAGCAGGGAGCTCATCAAACAGAGATGTGCATAATGTTTGTCCAAATAGCCTGTGTGTCAGGTTCCTCGAACCGAGGATTTTTTTTCGATGCTGGTCGTTACCAGTTCCTGAATCACTGCAGTATCCGTATCAGCTAGCGTTAGTTTCTTCTTCAAACTTAGCATTTTGGCGACGGACTCGATGCGATTCATGTTCAGGGTCGCAATTTTACATTTTCCCAGAGAGGGATGATTAGATCATTCCGTGTCTTCTAACCATGGAGTTATTTGTTAAATAGAAGGGAACGTCTCTGTTTGCCGAGATTTCTTTTTATCTCGATGCTGTAATTACGAACGGGACACATTTTCTTTCCGCCCTAACCGTCTTCGATCGTTTTCGCTTCTTCTTTTCGAGGAAGCTTTCTTGTTCTTTGAAGTTTTTATTGCAATTCGTGAATTTCCACGTCGTACTGCTAGCGCAGGTATGGCTGGTTTCATGTCTAGGTTCTTCTTTTTAGTGATCGTCTTCCTCTTCGAGCAAAGCCATGACGGAAGGATCTTCTGTACTCTGTATAGTTGTTCGAAGTGATATATTCGTAATATCACAAGTGTGCAGTGTCTTTAAGTCGTTAGAGAATTGTGTGGAGGCAGCTGCCTCCATCTCACATTTTTCCGGTAGATTTTTATGATTTTTTCCGGATATTATACCACATGGTTATAATTAAACGGACGGTGTTCCGAGTGCTGCAGTGTGGGCCTTATATATCGCAGGATGCTGAGACGTCGTAGGTATGTTCATAAATCGGTGCGCTTGCGGAGTATGCTTTCTCCCACCACGTGAAAATATGGTGCTGCAAGCAGTCAGAATGTGGTGTGGGTGCACGAAATGGGGAACAACGATCAAACACATTATAACGGTGACGTTTATTAGGATATGGTCACAAAGTACGACGTGTGTCCACTATGGTCTCCTGACTCGGCAACACGGTACATTCTCAACACGGTATGTTCGACAGTTGCTCGTGGCATATTCGGTGTAATCAGAGCGATAGGTTGGCGTACGTTAGCGCATCATATATGTACCACATTTCCAACCATGAGGAATGGGTGAATGTTGAGGCAAATCAGTTGCGGAATTGATCGAAAAGTTTACATTTCTTATACATTTGAATTACATAAAACTATATTTCTTACCGAAGTCAATGGCGGCTCATGCATTTATATAGTTGGAGGCAGCCAAGACATTCCAGAAGGACAAATAGACCAAGGTGCAACTTTTTCCAAGTTATAGCGGGCAATGAGGCGAATATTTCGACATACACAAGTAATTTTTAATGTTTTATTTCTGCCAAATTGCGATACCAACTTTTTTATGGAACTGTATAATTTTTTCTATAGGGCTGGAGAGAGTCTTCGAAGAAGACTTTAGGAATGTGATCCAATAGCATCAAGATAACAGCGCCGCAAACCACGGTCTCTCCATCAGGGAAAGTAGTTGCCACAGACGTCTGTCTTACTGTTCAAATATAAGCTAACACTTGACGTAGTTACAGTTCGTGTGCTTACCAGACGACTTGTTTGTGAAATTGTTCATACTTTTACAATGTACACGACAATCTGAAAATTGTATGTGGTATTTTTATGGTGAATGTTCCCAAATTGTTACGGCAACGTTGCGGTTTATGCTGAAAGGTATTCTGATCGTGCCAATCCCTCAAATTTCGTCTTTGGAAACAACTTAAAGAAGTTTAAAGACTGGAAGTGAGGAGAACAAGATACGCGAACCAAAAATAACAGCAACTGATGAGATAAATTTCAAACAAACGTGTTAGCAGCGGCAACGTATAGTCCACATTTGAATACGAGGCCGCCTGTAAATGCCTGTGGAATGAGCCAAAGGAGTGTTTTGCGGATACTACTTGTTAATGCACTTCATACTTTCGATATTTCGTTCAATCGCTAGATTTATGCCAACCATTTTCAGAACTGGGCACTGCTATTCGAATGGTGTTTACGAAACCTAAAAGTGATTCGGCTTTCTTGGGCAAGATTTGATTTACGAATGAAGCATCGTTTACCTACCATGGACAGGTCAATCTTCACAGTACGTACCATTGATGAGATGAAAATCGACGCTGCCTGTGAGAAGTAAATAAATAATGACCTTGGTAACGTGTGGTGCGCCTTTTCATGAATTGCAGCATTGGTCCATGTTTTATTCACGAGACTCTAAATTTATACAAGTATCGTCATTTCCTCATAGATATAGTGCAGTAGTTATTGGAAGACATCGCACTGAGATAAGGCAAGCCATGTGATACCAATAGCATCAAGATGGAAAGATAATTAACACAACATTTGAAATAGTTGGCTTGGTCGTTTGGGGGACACAAAATGGCCTGCACGATCACCTCTGCACGTTTATCTGTGGGGAAAATTCAAAGAAGAGATCTACAAGGGAACACCGACGACTCCTGAAGACATGAGATGCCGTATAACACCGATCTATGCTGTAATAAATCCAGATGAAATTCAACGAGCAGTGTTGTGTGTGCGGTTACGATTTATGGCGTTTTCCAATGCACCAGGTCAACATTTTAACAACTTACTTTGACGGTCACGATAATTTACACACAAACCATACCTGAGTTACCTGGCTGCCTACATTAGGCAGCAGGGAAGACGTTTCTGGGAAATCTTGTCTTGACGGTGGGACAGAGATTTGCGGCACTGTTATGTTGTCCCCATTTGATAAAGTTCCACAAATGTTGTTGAATTCTTCTTCGAAGGGTGTGAAACAAATTGCATCTAGTTCCATTAAATAAACTCCAAACATAATGCAGCAGATGTAAACGTTAAAATTACTTGCATACGTCAAAAAATTCGCACCATTGTCCGCTATAGCTTAGCGAAAACTACATGTCGAATTTGTCCATTCTGTATATATTTTTGATGGCCTGGCTTAGCTGCCTGGCCGCGTATACATTATTTGTTGAGCAGAGGTTTCAGCCTTATTGCTACTCCAACTGCTGGCACAAAACGCTTAACATCTTAGCAGTCTGGTAGTTGCATAGCGGTTAGCCAGAAATGTAATCGGTGTTCTTCGTTCCTGTTGTTGCAATTGTAGCTTGCATTTTGAGCGTTCAGAATCATTCGCCGTATGTTTTGCTCCCGCGTCTTTTAATCACTATCGAGGTACTAGGCTACGGCCACGTGTGCGATTTTTCCTAGCAGAATTCGAGCTGGAAAAAAGGCGACAGAAACAAAACAGCGCTGGCGTTCGGGCCGCTGCTGCAGAGGCGGGGCGCGTCTCCAAGGTGGCACGCAGCAGAATACACACCAATCTGTTTCCCTGCAAGAATTCCAACTGTATCCCGAACAGTATTTCACGTGCCGTTCAGTTAGTTGCGCATTCCCATAGAGAGTTGTTATACGGAGGTTTTCACGGGTGCTGTACAACATGGGAATCGTTAATTCTGAAGGTACGAAAATATCGTGTATTTAAAATATAAGGTACCCGGGTCACAGAAACACGAGACTGAAGATGGAGTCGTGACTAACGATAGATTAATATAGCACCTATTTGGGGAAGTGGAAGAAAATTGAACCGGAAGAAAGAAAGAAAGTTCGTACCTACGAAAACTGTAAAAAAAAATCGTATATATTTACAATCAATTTCATCCCCATATTCCAGTTACGACAACCATTTAAGAATTATCCCGCACAACAGCTTTGCCAAGGCCCTCATCCATGACTAGAGCAGAAATAGTCTGCAAAATGGCGCTTATTGCTTTTTTCCTAAATCGGCTGCTTTGAGCAAATTTGAATCATTTCCATGGCCATCACCCACATTAGTATTTCTGAAACAGTAATTCCTACCTAGCACAGGTACTAGGACATGCGAAGAGAACGTTTTACAGTTGAAAAATTCACTCACTAATACGCATGTTTTTGTAATCCATTTGGGTTTCCCATCAGTTGATCCCATACAGTGAAAAAAATTTGCATTAATCTCTTACATCTGATTGATTTCCATCAAGTCTTCAGTTGTTTGTTGTCTAATGAAGACTTTTCTGAGCGCCTCCTATGTAGCCACAGTCACATTACGAATCTACGTCTGCATCTTCATCCATACTTCGCAAGCCACCGTATGGTGCGTGGCGGACGGTACCCTTTGCCACTACTTGTAAGTTCCTTTCCTGTTCCTTTCTCAAATAGAGCGAGGGAAAACGATTGTCTATATACCTTCGTATGAGCCCTAATTTCTCTATCTTATCTTCATGGTCCATGCGCTAAATGTATGTTAGTGGCCGTAGAACCGTTCTGCAGTCACCTTCAAATGTCAGTTCTCTAAATTTTCTGAATAGTTTTCCTCGGAAAGAACTTCGCCTTCCCTCCAGGGATTCCCATTTGATTTCCCGAAGCATCTCCGTAACATTAGCATGTTGTTAGAACCTTCTGGTATAAAATCTAGCAGCCCACCTCTGAACTGCTTCGCTGTTTCCTTTAATCCGAACCTGGTGCGGATCCCAAACACTCGTGCATAACTCAAGAAAAGGTCGCACTCGAGTCCTATATACGGACTAATTTACAGATACTTTCCCAAAAATACTTCCCTAAAAATCTCCCAATAAACCGAAGTCGACCCTTCGCCTTCCCTACCACAGTCCCCACATGCTCGTTCCATTTCATATCGCTTTCCAACGTTACGTCTAGTTATTTTAACGACGTGACTATGTCAACCAGGACACTGCTAATGCTGTGCCCGAACATTACGGGTTTGTTTTTCATATCCGTCCGCATTAACTTACATTTTTTTTTTTTTTTTACATTTAGAGCCTGCTGCCATTCACCACATCAACTAATTTTGTTTACGTCATCCTACATCGTCCCACAGTCACTGAACTTCGAGACCTTCCCGTACACCACAGCATCATCAGCAAACAACTGAAAATTGTTACCCACCCTGTTCGCAAGACCATTTATGTATACAGAAAATAATAGTGGACCTATCACACTTCTCTGGGACACTCCTGACGATACCCCTGTCTCTGACGAACACTCGCCGTCGAGGACAACATAATTTGGCCTGTTACTAGAAAGTCGATAGAAGAATGACCATTTTGAAACTCGAAGTGAGAACGGAATGAGTTTCCGGATTTAGGAAAGCTGAAAATAATTTGAAAATTACAAACAGGATATTATAAATTACATAAATGTAATTTGGGTGACGAGATACAAAAATATTGTAAGAGCATGAGGGGTAACCATATGCGAGCCTTAAAATAACAAGAAGGCAGAAGTTGAGATGCTGTAAATATTAAAAAGCCTTATCTGTATTATTTGCAAATTTCCTTTCTGTGTCCTGTCTCTTGACAAGTCATCGCATAAAGGCTTCAGATCGCCGCATTTCATACAGGGTTCGAATATTGCTTGTGTTTCTATTTTCTCTCTTGGGGTATTCACTCTGGACTGATCTCGTACGCTTACGAAACCATGCCTGTGTTCTGGTCTCTGCTTCTAGCCGCCATTCACTTCGGGAAGTTAGTTGTTACCGGCCTCTCGGAACTGCCGTTTGTTCCACAGGTTACCACATCACTGTGTGCCGAGTGGTACTGAAATTTTGCTGGCTACGCAGCAGGATAATAAACAATGGACTTGGTCGATATTGCTGCAGTAGTGCACAACTTCAAAAATGGTTCAAATGGCTCTGAGCACTATGTGACTTAACTTCTGAAGTCATCAATCGCGTAGAACTTACAACTAATTAAATCTAACTAACCTAAGGACTTCACACACATCCATGCCCGAGGCACGATTCGAACCTACGACCGTAGCGGTCGCACGGTTCCAGACTGTAGCGCCTAGAACCGCACGGCCACTCCGGCTGGCCGCACAACTTCTTCAATAATATTTTATCATTTTTACAGACAATGTCCTGCGCTGGGGTATTTTTTATCATAATATTTCCACAAGCAGGCACCTCCACATTTTTTAATATAAATATTTCTGCATCCCAATTCATAGCAAGTAGAAGATGTAACGCCCTACAGAAAATGGGCACAGCCTTTCACTGCCCGTCTAGCGTGTGCGCTATACCAAACAACTTCGGCCGCAGCAGCTGCCTGGCCTGAACCAGGTCGCATGACATAACAATGGTCGCATAGGCAGCAGGGCACATAGTGCTTGCACCTCCCATGTAAAATTGGCTGCATCCGCTCTATCCGTGCTCGTCCCAGTACGCAATCGTCCATTGTACTCCGGACTTGTTCTTGGGCCACAGCAGTCAGACGTTGTGAAATCTCGCTTAACTTGTCCCTATGCCCTAAGATTTGCTTGTGCATAGTTTTACCCGTTATTTCTGACGGTATCTGCTTCTGAAAGTCCGAACTAGATTGGTTTGCCGCTTGAATATCCTGTTTTTGGAGTTTTTTCGTGCCACCAATTACGCACGTGCGTGGCTGACCGGTATATACACTGGAATGACAAAGTCATGGCATAGCGACATTCACATATACAAATGGCGCTAGTATCGCGTACACAAGGTATAAAAGGGCAGTGCGTGGCAGAGATGTCATTTGTACTTAGGTGATTCATGTGAAGAGGTTTCCGACGTAATTTTCACCGCACGGCGGGAATTAACATACTTTGAAGGCGGAATGGTAGTTGGAGCTAGACGCATGGGATATTTCATTTCAGAAACCGTTAGGGAATTCTATATTCCGAGATCAACAGTGTCAACGGTGTGTCGACAGTATCAAATTTCAGGCATCATCTGTCACCAGGGACAACGCAGTGGCCGACGGCCTTCACTCAACGCCCGAGAGCAGTGGCGTTTACGTAGATGTGGCAGTGCTAACAGACAAGCAACACTGCGTAAAATAACCGCAGAAATCAATGTGGGACGTACGAAGACCATTTCCGTTCGGACAGTGCGGCGAAATTTCGCGTTAATGGGCTATGGCAGCAGACGACCCCTGCGAATGCCTTTGGTAACAGCACGACATCGTCTGCAGCTCCTTCCTGGGCCTCGTGACCATACCGGTTGGACCCTAGACGACTGGAAAGCGTGGCCTGGTCAGCTGAGTCCCCACTGCAGTTGGTAAGAGCTGACGTTAGGGTTCAAGTGTGGCGCAGACCCCACGAAGCCATGGACCCAAGTTGTCAACAAGGCACGGTTTCATAATGGTGTGGGCTGTGTTTATATGTAATTCAACTGAACCGATCCTTGACTGGAAATGGTTATTTTCGGCTACTTGAAGACCATTTGCAGCCATTCATGGACTTTGTGTTCACAAACAACGATGAAATTTTATGGATGACAATGCGCCATGTCACTGTTTAGGAAGTGTTCGCGATTGACAATTTGAGAGAACGGTTTGGCCTCCTAGATAACCCGACCTGGATCCAATCGAACATTTATGGGACGTAATCGAGAGATCAGTTCGTGCACAAAATCCTGCACCGGCAACACTTTCGTTTTTATGGACAGCTATAGAGCTAGTATGGCTTAATATTTCTGCAGGGGACTTGCAAACGATTTGTTGAGTCCATGGACGCCGAGTTGTTGCACTGCGCCCTGCAAAAGGAGGTTCGGCACGATATTAGGAGGTATCGCATGTATTTTTTCACCTCAGTGTACGATGAGCGTCTTGAATACTTGCAGTGAAATGTGGATTGGAATGTGGTTTATTAGATCTATCTTGACATTTGTGACACAAATGAAAATCTTAAAAATCTTAAAATATCTATTCGAGCATCGTTTTTCCCTAGGTTAGTGTCACTCTATATGGTTCAAGGGTTTGATTTCGAAGAGAACGTTTAAAAGCCTGACTACTCGAAGGAAACGTTAAATACCCTGACTACTCTGAGACCAAATCCTGAGTGGCTTATGGCAACTTCGCTAACTTCAGCATTGGAATGACAAAACTTCGCAGTTCTCCTGTTCGACGGATTATTCTAAGGCATATCGGACATTGGCTTTGAACCATAACGCGATGACGTTGCGGCGAGTGGCGTCATACCGGTGCAGACAGAGCTTAGACAGAACACTGATGATATTTATTATGATTTTATATGAGTTTTTGGACTGTGGGTTGTGGTGACCGATTGATTTGTGTCATAGTCCGAGGTCTACATTAGGCTGGAAGGTGAAGTTTCGTTCTGAGTTGATAAAGGCGATGAATGTGATGTGATGCCATGAGAGAAACTATAATTCTTGCTTTAGGGAGTATTTCACACATGTTGAATTTCGCTGGTGGTCCTCCGCTTTGATGACGTCGTAAATTAAAGCATACGGGTGGTATAAGTAGCTTCAGTGTTTCCTGAAGTCGTGCTGTGAACCAGAGATTTTGTGATCGCGTGATTCTTAGTGGTAACCATCTATTTCTTATACCTTCCGTTTTAGACAACAGTATCTTCTTGGTGTAAAATACTGTAATAACCATATTCGCGTAATTTATGCCCTACAGTGTGTTTCTATCATAGACTGTAAACCATGACATGGTTCTTTTGATGTTTGTCGTAGCAAGCTAGGTGATAATACTGTAGTTTTACTCCTGGAGGAGGTCAAGTGGTTACTACAACACGCGTAAAATATTGTTTCAGTTTTTTCTGTCGCAGAACACAGTAACTGTTTATAACTTTGAATAGTACTGAATGACAGTCGCATATCTAACTATAGCCTCGGTGCACCGTTATGACTAATAATGCTAGCTCGCTACCGTATCTCAGCTATGATGCTGCTGCTGCAGCTGCTATCACAGTCGGCTGTCACAGAGTAGGCGAGCGGCGCTGTGCTTTGATGCGAGTAGCCTTCCAGGAGCGGCGCCGTACGGAAAGTCTTCAGGGCGTGTCTTCTTCGACGTCTCTAATTCGTGGCTGTGTCTGGTAGCGACTGTCTTTAGCTTGTGGTACCGTAGCGAGGTAGCAGCTGTACCATGGGACCTCACTCTTCGGACGACGCTTCTTAGTGATTCGCGTCAGTGTCTGGCTATGCTTTCACCGATCACTTTTGTGATATTTAGTGTACGTTGGAATGCCGATTGGGAGCTTCCAGCGTAAGGTTTCACTAGATGTCAGTACTGAAGAAGCCTGGGGCCGACAAATTGCTCCCCCAAAAGCTAATACCAGTTTTTGAAAGTGGGTCGGCTGCATCCCCTTCAAGTAGCTACTTAGTTATTCTCAGGAGGCTGAGATTACCCCTGCTAATACTCCCAACAATTTAAATTCCGTGGCTTGTCCGCCGTGAGGTGATCAGACACGCTGACCACGCAACTATATAGGCGCGCATCAATGAGTTCAGAGTAATTTTGTTTCTTTACAATATAGTTAAGACCGCTAAGAGAGCCTCAGCGTTTAGTCTATTGCAAGGTTTCGTTATGTTAATAATTAGGACACTCCAAGCATCGTGCTCAGGCGTAACCTGTTCACTGTTAATTAGCCAGCTACGTCAGAGTTTTGTAAACAGTGGGGGCTTGGCCTTTCTTTACATGAGGCAGTGTTTGTAAAACACCTTGTTTTTCAATCCCAGTTCAGTACATTCTATTGGTTTCATAGTTAAAGATAGAATTGAAAACTGATTTATACAAGAATTTGTATGGTGGCGACATCGGTCGGAAATCCTGAGGCGTGGATTACACTCATAAGCGAGTGAATTGGAAGTAGACGCTGTGCTGGAGGGAGGAAGGGAGAAAGATTAGGGTTTAAAGGAAGGGAGAAAGATTATGGTTTTACTTGCTGTCGACGACAGACGGAGCACAGGATCAGATTGGAGAAAGAGAAGGAAGGATATTAGCCGTGCACTTTCATAATAATCAACACAGAATTTACTTTATCCATTTAGAGTGATCACGGATAACCTAAGTCTGGAGAGTCGAATAGGGATTTGAACTGACTTCCTTCCGAATGCAAGCTGTGTGTGTTAAAACTGCGCCACCTCGCTCACTGTGTTGGAGACAGAGACCCTAGTCCACGGGTGGGCAACGGGCGGCCGCTATCGGCCTCACTCCGGCACAGAGTAACATCTTTGTCTGTGACTCCGGCCCGCGGAAGAAATTCCGGATGAACACGAAATGAATATACTCTCAAAAACGCGTGTATGGAGGCATAATTTGCTGGCGCGGTATGTCAGGAAATGGGTGCCATTCATATCGGTGCGTTACCCCATAAATATTGTCCTCACGGACCTGGACTTTATGTGTTAGAGCGCTGCTTTCGTGTGACGAGAGGGTCCGCGAGCTTAAGTAAGTATGTGAATCAGGTCGGTGGCCCACCAGAGGTTGCCCGTGCCTACTTTAGTCGACACTCCTAGCGTAACATCATCACACCTTGTACTGGTCGTTGGCGTGCCACTTGAGGGCAGGATGGGCAAGACGCGTGATATCACCGCAGCAGTTCACTACCAGGTCGTTGTTGGTACCTGACGAATGGGACAAGCCACCGTATCAAGGGTGTACTGTGCGTTCCTCGATCCAGAAAAACACGTCACCGCCAGCCTGTCCTTTTGGCTTCTAAATATACAATTTTATTCTTCTTTGTATAGGAAGAATCCTGAAGGAAAGTTGTACCTATCTGCTAATGAGGGAACAAATCTCGATTCTTGACTGAAATGAAGTCATCCATTGTATTTCGCACAATTTGTACGAATATAAGTAAATTAGATTTTGCTTGGGTGCTTTCACAGTTACACTGTACAAAAGCCTTTTTTTTATAAATCTTTACGTTAAACATTGAAACGTCTTCTGCACATTTCTCATCTTCCGTGTACAGTTTTAATAAATACATTCTAACCATAAATTACTCTTGCTATCCACCTTGTTTGAGGCACCGCACCAGGAGCCGAAAATATTAATTTTTGTCTCAGCGTTCCCTCCAAGAAATGTTGCAGTAACCGGTGTATCAGGAGAAAATCCAGCAACACAATCAAACAATGCCAAACCGAATTACTGCTTGCAGAAGGGCCAGAGGTGGACCAAAGGGTTATTGGCTTGCTCAATGTGTGAAGCTCTTTCTCTTCAATAAATCTTCCAATTTTTCTCATATTAATGGCTCTAACATCTGAGGTCATCACTCCCCTAGACTTAGAGCTACTTAAACCTAACTAACCTAAGGACATCACACACATCCATGCCAGAGGTGGGATTCGAACCTGCGACCGTAGCAGCAGAGCGGTATCAGACTGAAGCGCCTAGAACCGCTCGGCCACAGCGGCCGGTTTTTCTCATATTGTTATCATTGTTTGTCTCTCTATGTACATCACGTCTACCGATTTCTGTCCCATCTGGATAATTCCTTCGTGGTGGGTCGTTGTTTTTCTCTTTGGGTGTATTTGTGTGATGAAAGGCTGAGGCATAAAATACGTCTTGCCTTGTTCATCGTCCGCTGGAGGTTAACGTTAAGTCAGCTGCGCCTGAGTGCTAGGCAGCTCGGCTCTCTTCCATGTATGCCTGTATTCCGTATCATCTGAAGAACACGGCATATATAACCTGTGTTTCATTTCTTTTGGCTTCTTCCAGATTCTCCAAGTTGCACTTGATTTACTGACCTAGACTTTAGAACTTTAAATACCGCCATAAAAATTTGGAACAATGAAGTGTGGTCAACGGAATGCCGTTCACCATCACCAAACCACCAAATTACTTGACTGGGAAATGTCTGTTCCGATAATTTCCTTGTTTCAAGACTTCTGTGGCTTATTTAAGCATCCTGCCAAAGAACATGGCCCCAAAATCGGATTTCCGATGCTGTAACTCACGAATAAAAAGTTGTCTAAACATTTGTCTGTAACGATCACCAGTTACAGTAACACCATTTTCGTTTCCAAAACAATAAGGGCCTAATATCTAGGATCTTGATACCGCACACCATGCAGTAAGCTGTGCACTATGTAATCTCACATAGGTTTTGTCCTGTCCGTATTCTAACATCCCGTTTATTCACGTAACCAGGTCCTTGGGGCTGTTAGTGACTGCAGCTCCCACCTTTTTAACAGTTTTTTCATTGCGTATAGATCTATGCCTACCCTGTACATTTAGCGACAATTACATTCACTCTGGTTCTATGGGATTCAACAAATCGCAGAAATTATTTTCGAAAAGGACATACACGCCCACCAAAAGTCGCGCGAAACTTTCTTTCAGCAGCGATAGGGTAGCTGCTAGCAAAATAAAATTGAACTGTTGCTGTTCGCTGTTGTGTACTCCATCTTTCCATACTGTACCTCTAAATTTCGCAAATGTTTGTCTTTATCTTCACCCGAAAATAAACAAAACAAGTGGCACCACAGAACTTTCAATATAAATTTGATAATTAATTATTTGTCACCTTGTACTTTATAGGTTATACGATTTAATGCTGCGAGTGACGTTTTATCTTCTTGTACGCCGTGGCGACTTCTCCTAGAACGTATCCTCCTCAATCTCACTCTTATTTCTCTCATCCATTCCGAAGTGCAAATCTGAACTTTCAATGAATTGTTGAAAACACTGGAATGAAGCAGCTCGTGGTTAAGATGTAATCACTTTGGCTTTTTATATTGCACTGCTACAGTGCAGATACAACGAAAATGATGCGGCATGTCCACATGTAACCCTTGTCCAACTTGCATACAGTTTGATTCTTCTGTGCTTTAATCATCTCATTCAGATTCCACACTTGCACTTCGATGATGAAAAACTGAAGAACGTACAACAACACAGTAACTTCTATTGTGCGGATATGCTATTCTGTAAGTTCTGGATGTATTAACATATATTCTTTCAAAAATGTGTTTAGGTTTTTGCCAAATAATACCACTCTTGTGAATCTGCAAGTCATAACTATGTTATACGGTATTGTTTTTTCCACGGCTTGTGCTTTTGTAATCTTTAAATTCGAAGCTAGATTGTTGACAAACGCAGAGTTTTACAGATAAACCACTTGATGCTTGGTAGAAAAGACACATCTCCGTATTTTAAAATAACTTTTATTACGTTTTAGCCGTTCGAATTGGGGTGTTTCCCTTGTTAGACCACTGGTCTCTGACCCACAGAATTTCCACTTTCTCTCGTTTTGTCTCAAAGTTAGTGTTCCATTTCATCGTATACACTTTTTCCTGTATCCTCTTCAATTGCAGCCTGCTGTTCAACACTACTAGCTTATTGTCTGAGTCTGTGTCGACGCCGGAGTATGCTTTGCAGTCCAGGATTTGATTCCTAAAATGTTTGACTTACTATGCCTCATTCCAAATACGATACGAGTCGCAAAAGGGAAAATCCACTGACGTATTGACTTAGACAAAGCTCAGATTGTTATGTTCCGGGGTCTGGGAACGTACATCTCGGAAACGGTGAAGCTGGTAGGCTGTTTGCGTGTTACTGGTTAGCATCTGCGGAAAGTGGTTGAAGGACGGTGACATCGCGAGTGTGAGGTAATGTGATGGACGTCCACGCCTCATCACAAAACGTGAAAATCGATGGCTTGCCCCCTCCGTAAAGTAGAATATGCGGTGATCTGTGGCAGATATGACGACAGAGTCCAATGCTGTTACGGCACAAGTGTTTCGGAGCACATCGTTCAGCGCACTTTGTTGAACATAGAGCACCGCAGCTGACGATCCTAGTGTGTCCCCACATTGACTCATCGACATTGTCAGTTACGACTGCAGTGGGCACGGGATCATAGAGACTGAACCGTGGATCAAGGGAGACATGTCGCCTGATCGACTGTAGTGTCAAGATACGCGACATCCAAGCGAATGGCTGCTCGAAATATGTACCGCTCCACGGACACTGACCTGTGGGTACAGTATAATGCCATGGGGGGGATACAACTGGGCTTCCGTGGCGGCTGTGGAGTTCGTGAATAGCATCGCAGACTACATGCATCCCTTCATGCTTGATGTTTCCCCGACGCCAGTGTCATATTCCTGCAGGATAGCTGTCCGTCTCCCAACGCCATAATCGTGCTAACGTGGTTTGAGGAGCATGGTAACGAACTCATGTTGATGTCTTGGCCACAAAATTCACCTGATTTGGACTCAGCATCCGAGATTCTGTCGGGCGCCAGCTCCTCACTACCTTCCCGGTAATTTATGGGAATTGTGTGTAGACATCTGCTGCCACATGCCTCCGGGAAACCTACCAATGACTTATCGTATCCATGCCACGTGGAATCGCTGATGTATTGCGTTCCAAAGTTGGACCACCGCGCTATTAAGCAAGTAGTATGTATACGTATGCTCTGAGCACTATGGGACTTAACATCTGAGGTCATCAGTCCCCTAGAACTTAGAACTACTTAAACCTAACTAACATAAGGACATCACACACATCTATGCCCGAGGCAGGATTCGAACCTGCGACCGTAACGGTTGCGCGGTTCCAGACTGTAGCGCCTAGAATCGCTCGGCCACTCCGGCCGGCAAGCAAGTAGTCATAATGTTTTGGTTCAGCAGTGTATGTCATCTACCTGCGCAGGTTTCCCGTTTTTCATACATCTTGGCTGTCATCAAACTCTTTGCGTTTCAGTTTGAGGTGCCCTTGTTATCTTAGGCCAACGTACAGTAAATTTCGACTTCCCATCCAGAGGTTGATGAGCAATTTTATTTCTGGTTATTTCGCTCTTAATCACAATGTATTCAAGGTTTCTTCTCAGTGTCATCTCCAGTATTTCGAGCATCTATACCCATCTGTTTTACCTCACTTTACTCATAGTTTGCAGTAGGATTTCTCCACATTCTATGGCTACGAGTATCCTTTTCATACAGTTTGCAGCACGTTTCCACTGTTGGCTTTATTTCGTTTGCTGTTCCAGGTAAGTTCATTTGTCTACAACCTCTGGTTGTGTGTTTCCGAGATATAGTTCTCAGTTTGTCCACAAAAGCATCATTCTCGTATGGTGTGGGGGAAAGATGTATCTTGCGTCAAGGTCTTCTACATAGGTTTTCCAGTTTACTTTTTGAAGCTGAATTTACTTCTTTTGGGGACCTGTTTGTAGTGCACTAAAAACACGGAGAACGTTCTGGAGGTTTTGTGTTTTTCTAATGGAATCGGCTATGAGCTTTGTACAGAGTTGTTCAGTGTTAAGATTGACGAAACACAAATCTCGGTTGTAACCTTTCTGGCATATCACATTTTTAAAAAAGTATGGTAATTTAGCATCGTGAATCAACGTTAAGTCATTCCACGTAACTTCCATTGTTGTTAATAGTTTCTAAGCCCCAGGCTATTAAAATCCCCGATTACGATTATAAATTTAATTTTGCCTTGAGTTGAAGCTTTGTAGGGGTTCAATTAGAAACCTCTTCATGGTGATTTATGTACAGATGTAATAGATCAGGTGTCAAGTCGTATGATTATTACTTCATTATCATGTTTCGGTGTAACATCGACTGAGGTAACGTTAGTCCCAGTTCTCAGATATACTGCTCTTCCAAATTTGTTTTGGGGTAAGTCCTTCACCAAATCCATACTGGTTTAATACAGTCCTCATTTTTGTGTTTTCAAATGGTTCAAATGGCTCTGAGCACTATGGGACTTAACTTCTGAGGTCATCAGTCCCCTAGAACTTAGAACTACTTAAACCTAGCTAACCTAAGTACATCACACACATCCATGCCCGAGGCAGGATTTGAACCTGCGACCGTAGCGGTCACGCGGTACCAGACTGTAGCGCCTAGAACCGCTCGGCCACCCCG
This sequence comes from Schistocerca gregaria, assembly GCF_023897955.1. Taxonomy (NCBI): domain Eukaryota; kingdom Metazoa; phylum Arthropoda; class Insecta; order Orthoptera; family Acrididae; genus Schistocerca; species Schistocerca gregaria. The sequence goes on from NC_064931.1 coordinate 416,977,691, forward strand.
GCCGGCTTTTGTGTTTTCCTTAACACATAGCACATCATAACAGTTCTTTTTGCATATGTCTGAGAAAATAGCTTCCTTAGTTCTCGTTACACGCTCTATATTTATGCTGAAAATAGCGTTGGTTCTGAAAAGGGCCATTTGTTTTTTTCTTTTGTCATTCATTTTTCTCTTCTTATTTTGGTGTAAAGATGTGCCACAAACAAAAGACAGCGTTGCACAGGATACACCCAATTCCACTAGTAATTTTCGGGGAGACTCCTTCCTTGTTAACCTGTACAAAGGTGATTGGGTTTTCGGTTAGCTTGAGTTCTAAGAAGAATTATTCGATCACTATGTTGCTCATATTATCTCACTCTGTTACCAACTTTTCTGTTGTTTATAACGATGCTTGCACTTGTTACACAATTCATTGATACTGTTGTTGTTACCCTATAATTATCTGACCAAAATCTCAGTACTCTTTTCAAGTCCAACTTTAGTCTTCTCATCTCATTCTTCTGGTTCTACAGTTTCCCTGCCGCATTCAGACTTCTCGCATTGGCACGCGTCGATTTATTTAACATCAGCCTCATTCGTCCTCCTCCTGAACTTCCTTCTGAGAATTTCTCATCCAGAAATGGCTCTGAGCACTATGGGACTTAACATCTACGGTCATCAGTCCCCTAGAACTTAAAACTACTTAAACCGAACTAACCTAAGGACATCACACACATCCATGCCCGAGGCAGGATTCGAACCTGCGACCGTAGCGGTCACGCTGTTCCAGACTGAAGCGCCTAGAACCGCACGGCCACACCGGCCGGCTCTCACCCAGAATACCGAACAGGAAATAATTTGGTTCCGGAATTCTTTTAAAGAAAGTAGTCACAATGATGTTACTTTCTGGAACACTGCGTGTGCTGGGGTGCACTTCATGTCTCTAACTACAGTGGATTCCATTTCATTTGCACCCACATATCGTTGACCATTACTGTTTCTTTCGCGATGAAGTCATTGCTGTGGTACGCTGTCCTCTGCCATATTGAGTGATCCATCCTCGAGAGTGGAACCGCACATGGTCCATGTGGTAACGAAACTGATGGCCTTTTCTTCGTCGCCACAGTTAATTCTGGGAGTTCGAGTACAGTGTTAAGTATCTACTAAGCGTGGCGAACATTCCAGCCGGGGAGCACAGGGTTTAGATGTCACGTCTGTTTAGTGAATTTTATAGAAGGTTAGTGAAGGACGCTAAAGGGTGGCCCTCCAGCCGGAAAAAGACTTCTGCCGATGTATCAGAAATGTTGTCAGGCCCCACTCGAAGATGAGACAAAGCATCGGAATTGGTGTGACGGTTTATGTGTTTAAAGCCGTAGCTACACAATAGTAACGCCCAAAATTGTAGTGATCGTGTCATATTTTGAGGAATGTGCTGACTAGGCCCAAATACTGCCAGAAGTGTCTTGCGGTCCGTAACAATCTCCGAAGGGATCCCATAGAGATAGCAATGGAACTTATGGACAAATATGTGATGACTATAATATTTCTCTGTATTTGGGATAAGTGCTTCTGAGCTCTAAGCATAATATTCTAAGAATATGCGATCGAATAGTCCCACCTGTTCAGCGCGCGATTCAACATGACTATGCCGAGTGTGTACGCTGGATCATCTGGTATAACAAAAAATGTGTGACCTGCTGAGCAGACCATAAGACACGACGCTTGCTACAGGCGCTGCTTCAATTTATTATAGACCTACACGCATTGTGGAAAACAGACATGTCGAATTTTGCCTCTACTGAGTTCGTTCAGCGTTGTTGCAATTGTGGTGGAGTCTAGAATGAATATTAAATAACAGTTCATTTTTCCTAGCACAGTTTGTATTGTCGTGATGTCATCCGTTGTCGAAAGTTTTTTGAAGGCTTTTACATGAGAATTAGTCGGCTACGCCCCTTCCTTTCCGAGAACGTACGTCAAATTTAGGACTTCCGACTAGAGAAATGGGCACTTCCGCAATGCAGAATCTGCATTTTGTAAATCGAATTTGTTTTTTGCAGCAGTGAAACTACGTTCAGCATGTTGGAGAGGTGGTTGGCTAGGTCGATCCACATAGTTACGATGTCGTTGTTGTGATCTGCAGTATGGAGACTGATTTGATGCACCTTTCCACGCAACTCACTTCATCTGCGTATAACCACTGAAACCAACATCTACTTGAACGTGATTATACTGCAGTCAGTACTTGGCCTCTCAGTACCCTCCACCTCCCTCTACTTCTCATCTTTATGAGATTGACAGTTTCTACATTATTTTGTAACAACACATTTCAAAAGTTCTTGTCTCTGCTTTTATGTACTGTTTATTATACATGTTTCACTCATGTACTATGCTACACTCAAGATAAATTGTTTCGGAAAATGCTTCCCGGCTCTCAATTTTAGATTAGATGATAAAAGACTTCTCTTTTTAGAAAACGCTTTTCTTGCTATTGTAGGTTTGCATTTTATGTCCTGTACTTCAGCCATCGTCAGTCATTCTGCTGCCCAAACAACGAAACTTATCTACTATTTATAGTATCTCATTTCCTAATCTGAATCCTTCAGCATCGCCTGATTTAGTTCGATTACTCTCAATTACCTCTGTTGCAGGTTGCAGGTCCCCAACTGGCTTCCTTCTAACCGACAGACGGCCATCACTGGAACCGAGGCATAACCAGCTTTCATCAGAAAATACAAAAGACCTCCACCCTGCCCCCCCCCCCCTCCCCTCGCCCATCCATTGAGCTCTCGTGTGACACAACTGAGGTCGCAAACTTTGGCGATCTGTGGTCAGTGGAATGCACACTACGGGGGCTGGCTCGGAGCTATCCTTGATGTAACCGATTTGTGACTTCTCAAATTGCTGCTGCAGATGCAGTACGATGTGCCAGAGCCATACGCCGAACACGATGGGCTTCCCTCTCGGTAGTGCCACGTGGTCCATCTGGAGTCCGGTCTTCCTGCGACCGCACATTCGCGTGGTTCAAATGGCTCTGAGCACTATTGCACTTAACATCTGAGGTCATTAGTCCCCTACAACTTAGAACTACTTAAACCTAACTAACCTAAGGACACCACACTCATCCATGCCCGAGGCGGGATTCGAACCTGCGACCGTAGCAGTCACGCGGTTCCGGACTGAAGCGCCTAGAACCGCTCGTTCACCTCGCCTGGCTACATTCGCGTGACTACCACTGCCAGAAGTCATGTACAGTGGCTACATTCCTGCCAAGTCTTTCTGCAAGATCGTAGTATGGACACCCAGTTTTTCGCAGCCCTATTACACGAGTTAGCTCAATCTCAGTGGGGTGCTGATAATGACGTCTTCGTCGCCTTAAAGGTATTCTAGACTAACGGCAGCTCACCAAGTGCAATCTCAAAGGTAGTTAACTCTCATGACCGTTACAGCGTTTATTTAAAACAAATGTGACTTGCATCCACTCTTTTGCGACTGGTGTGAAATGTGAATAGAAATCATCTTACAGATGTAGAAACATGGCAACCAACTTTCGTTCGTGTCGCACAACTCCCTCTTGGTATTGCGATTTTTTTCCGTTAGTGTATATGCACTGCTACTGTCTGAAAGTTTTATTAATCAGAAACACTTCTTAATTAGGCGTCCGTGATGAAGTACAATCACCTTGTATTGCAATCTAATGTTTATGCGCGGAAAGGCGACAAGCTGGAATGCTGTCCGATATTCACAATAATAAATTCTATAATAGTTTGATACCAAGTCCAAAGGTTGGAGCGCTCAGAGGCCATGGTAAACGAGGCAAAAACTGGGGCTAGACTGGCTGGCAGCTGAGGAGGACGGTGCTGGTGTAGATGGAGGACAAGTCCGAGGCAGGAGTCCTCAGAGGAAAATGGTCGATGAGACGAAGGCTTATAATGAACCGGCTTGCTGCTCTGAAGGACGGTGCAGGGAAGTGGTCCTGGATTGGCGACTGGACTGTAACTTGGTTCGGGTGCTGTTGAAGATGGAGAACTTGGCCGAGGCTGGAGTTCTCACGTGCCAAGGCTGTTGAGGCGTAGGCTCGTAGTAAATTGGCTGTTTGCTGTGGAGGACGGCACACATGAAGTGGTCCTGGATCGACGGCTGAAGCGCACCGTGGTTCAGTGGCTCAGTCCTACAGATTTGGTGGCTGGGACTGAACTGCTGCTTCTGCGACTGGTTCGAGGGCGAAAACCGGACTGGCTGGTTGTGGCTGTGTGTCGGCATAAATACTGTAGAGGCGGAGGAATACGCACGGCCTAGTTGCGGGCACATGGCCTGGCGGACGTAAGTAGTGCTGTGATTGTCGCACCTCATACAGGGGGTGAAAATGCCGCCTGTTGGCGAACTGAGCGCCGCTGGTCGCAAGGGCGACAGCCATAGTTTACTGTGGCAACAAATCGTTGGTGCTGTTGTCGTCGTAGATTGTTGTATTTGGTTCTGCATTACATACATACTCCGCAAGCCACCGTCCGGTGCATTGCGGATGGTACCTTGTACCAGTAGTTGCGATTTCCTTTCCTCTTCAACTCGCAAATGGAGCGTCGGAAAAACGACCAATGATATGCTTCCGTACGAGCCGTAATTTCTCTTATCATGGTGGTCCTTAATAATAATAATTATACAAGGTAACCCACCACCTTAATGATTAGTGGGTCTTAATTTTCTTAGTTTTATTATAATAGCAACTACTACATTTTTACTGTACTACAGACAGTACTACATTTTTATTACTGGGCAGACTACTTCTAGTGTTAGCATAATTTCTAATATCTACGAGTGGTTAGTGTTGACTGCCTGCAGCGTTACATATGTGCCAGTGTTAATACAAAGCTACTTGGGTGCCTGGCTCATAAAGCTAATCCCTATGAGCACGCCCCTGGCACAGGGCAGGCAAGGAGTTAATTATCGCTGCAGGTTCCTAATCTACTAACCTATTCTATTTAACTAAAATCTACTACCTATTCTACGTCATAGTCGGTGCGTTGTCTAGTTCGTGAAGGAGATCACCCCAGCCCCCCTAGTCCTCCACGTGGCGGATTCCAACTGTTAAGTGGACCTATCCACGAACAGGCGGTACGGGATTGGAGTGGTGGACGCGATCGGTGACTACTAACTAACTAGTCACGAAGGTCTCTCAGGAAAGTTGTTAATACTTTTTGTGATACCTCGTTGGCTAGCGTGTTCAGTCTCTGAAAGGTCTCTTCTTGTCTGAGTAGGTGATAGGTGTTCTTACTTGGTAGTTGTTGTCTTAGTGCGGCTGCTACATCATCGAAAAGGGGGCACTCATAAACCACATGGTCAGAAGTACCCCTGATGCGCCAGTCCCAATCCGACATAGATAAGTCGGATGGGGGCCATGACCAGTGAGGAAGGGGAACAGTCCCCGAGTTGGCTCAAAGTATCTCATTCTGATTCTTTCCTTTACGTTTGGTAGGAACTGAAAAGTTCTTCTACCAGTTTCATCTGACTCCCAGAACTCCCGCCATAGATCCTCACCCCTCCCCCTTATCTCCCCCTTATCTCTAGCAGGTGCTCCCATAATTTACTCTACTTTTGTAATATTATCTTCCTTGGCCCAATACCATGCGGCCTGCCCTCTTATCTTTATATCCAGGGGATAGAGCCCCATCATGATTAACAGGGCTGCCCCGGGGATGTTCTATACTCCCCTAAAGATCTTAGTAGCATGTTCCTTTGTACTCTTCTCACAGTCATGGCGGGCACCACCCTCGTGAGCCTGTGAGCCCAGACCCCCGAGCCGTAACCCACTATTGACGTCAATATACTGTTATGATATAGTTTAATTAGATGAGGCGGAAGGTGAAATCTTTTATGTCCGATGGAAATGAGGTTATTTAATAGTTGTAATGCTTTCTGGGCTACGGTTTCAATGTGCTTTGCGAAGTTCCACCTTTCGTCGATGATGATGCCCAAGTAGCTTGTTTCTCGTCTCCGAAGAACTGGCGTACCCTCAATTCTCATGGTCGGATTTCTAACTAGCTGTCCTTTGAGTAATAGATAAGTCAACTTAGTTGGTGAAATAGTCATCTTAGTGTTGCGGCACCATAGTTGTAATTTGTCTATTGCTCTTTCTATCTTGGGTTCTATGTCCTCGCGACTTCGGCCGCCGACCAGCAGGAGGAGGTCATCAGCGTAGGCTATCTATCACCTCTTCGCTCTGTTGCAGGCTGTCCAGAAGAGGCTTCATGTGGATGTTTCAGTAAAGGGGACCCAGCACGGAGCCCTGGGGGCATCCCTTGGTGATAGTTTTTCCGACTTTCCCGCTAGGGGATGATAGCCATACCTCCCGATCCTCACAATAGCTCCTTAGACAGCCATATAGCAGCCCTGGACACCTTTTCTCGCGGAGGCAGGAGAAAAGCGAAGGCCACCACAGGTTGTCAAAGGCGCCACTGATGTCCACCATGATGCCAACAACATACTTACACGGGACTGAGCCGCAGACCTCGGCCGCCAAGGCGATTGCATCAAATGCCGATCGCCCAGGCCTGAAACCGAATTGCCTGTTGCTCGTCCCATGCAGTATGCGGTGAGCAGTCAGTCTGTCAGCTAGTATTTTTTCCAGAAGTTTGCCAAAGCCATCCAGCAGACAGATGGGCCTGTAGGATTTGGCCTCGGCAGGATCATTCTCACGGCTTTTCTTAATAATCACTACATTTGCGGCTTTCCAGATCTTCGGAAATCTACCCTGCCTGAGGCATTCATTAAAAAGATGTGTGAGTGGCGCAACTAGCTGTGGGGCTAAGAACTGCACCACCTCCGCCACAATGCCGGCTGGCCCGGGGGCTTTTCCTCTCTTTAGTGACTTGATGAGAGCGGCAACCTCATCCTCAGAAAAGGAGAGGACCACTTCATCATTTTCGTACCTAACAAGGTCTTCGTTTCGTAATTGTTGCTGTCCTTCAGTGTCATCATTCCTATCATCGTCAGGCAGCAGGGACCGGAGGAGGACCTCAGCAGTTTCCTGCCAGGACTCCGTCATCTCACCCCCGTGCCTGATCGTTGATAACATCGTTAGGGAACGGATCTTCTCCCTCACCAATCTATAAGGCACTCCCCAAGGGTCAAGTGGCAGCTGATTAGTTACGAAAGTTTCCCAGCTTTTTGTTCTGGTCTTTTGTAGTTCTTTTTGAAAGTTTTCTTTTGCCTCCCGGTATAGCAGCAGCCATCATTGCTTCTCCCACCAGACGACACTGCGCTGGTAGTGCTTCCTCAGTCTTCTGACAGACTGACGCAGTTCTTATAGGTCGGCTGACCATGGTGACGGTGTGGCCGCCATGGCCCTCCTCCTGACTGGTACGGCCGCCTTGATCGCCCTTGTTACTGCACGCACCAGCTCCTCGGCCCTATCGCCCACGTTAAAGTTCTGTCGTGCGTCACCTTCTGGTAATGGAGGAATGTCGCACTCTCTGTTTTTCTGAAGTTCATTTGCACCTCCCACACCATGGCTCAGTGGCACTTTCTATCTCCTAGAATAAAGGTAATTCGATTGTGATCACTAGTGGTGGCGTTGTCTACCACTTTCCAGTCTTGGAGCATATTGACCGCGTTTGGCGTGACCAACGTCACGTCAATGTTTGTTACCTGTCCCCCTCCTGCCACATAGGTGGGAGGATTGCCTGGTCTGTTTACCACCCCTAGTTGAAGAGCGATAATCATCAAATGGTTCAAATGGCTCTGAGCACTATGGGACTTAACATCTGTGGTCATCAGTCCCCTAGAACTTGGAACTACTTAAACCTAACTAACCTAAGGACATCACACACATCCATACCCGAGGCAGGATTCGAACCTGCGACCGTAGCAGTCGCGCGGCTCCGGACTGAGCGCCTAGAACCGCTAGACCACCGCGGCCGGCCCATAATCATCTCTTCCGCTTTACCATCATTTTCATCCCTTGTGCCACTGTACCATAGGGGGGATTTTGCGTTTATGTCGGCAGCTATGATAATTTTGCGTCCCCGCAACGCCGTGGCCACTCTCACTAGATGGTCTATGTGCTGCTCAATACTGTCTCCATATTGGAAGTACATGTTGATGATAATTACAACTACAGCAGGGAATTGTATCTCCACGACGTTGCAGTGACTATTGGAGTATTGTGACAGAGGTGTTACGCGCAATGCGGTGTTGGTTACTACGATGGCCGCTTTCGGGGTATCCCCACTGCTAACGGTTTGCCATGTTGCGGCAGTGAACGCAACTTTTCCAGCCAGAGAGTACGGCTCCTGTTACAGAGTATGTCCAGTCTCTTTTCCACTACTTCCTTACGGAGTTCCTGCATCACTAGTCAACTGTTATGAGTATTGAATTGTCCTATTGTTATTTTGGTCGTCATGGAAAATAGGTGTGTATATGGTCATTTGGCCAGGTTTTATTCCAGTCATTTGTTTGTCGTCCTTTTGCCATCACTGATTGATGGTTGATTTCGCTCAGATCAAATTTCTCTCCTCGTCTTTCAAAAACCTTTTTGAGTAGGTCACGCAGTGTTCCGAAGTCAGTGGGTTGTATTCTGTCTACAGCCTCCATCACCGAGGTTACCCTTCGTCCGTTCTTATGTCCTACGCGGACCATATGTCGTAAGGCAGTGGTCAGGGTAGTCGGCTGCTCGAGCCTAGCTAGTTGCATGGTGTACTCGAGATTCGGGTACACCCTTACCGGATCTACAGGTGGCGACCTAACCACCGGGTTGTCTTGTGTGACGGAATTAGTGGTGGTGTTTGCTATCGTATTTTCTTGCAGTGGTTGATATTCAACTTTATCTGCCGCTACCACAGGATGCTCTTGCCGTTTTGGGTCTTTAGTCGGCATCGTGTCCCGCCTTTGAGAGGAGGGTGCTCTGACCACCAAGGGGAACTCAGTTTGAATGCCAACTTCCTTTGTGGGGAACTCTGTTTGTACGGATTTGTCGACTGTTGTTATGTCAGCGCTCGAAAGCAAATTCAGGAATTCCCTAAATTTGCTTGCTCTCATAGCATCCCTCCTCCTTTTGCTCGGGAATTTACGCTTTGGCATCCTGATTGGTATGCCGTTTTCAGCCATAATCGGTTCTTGATATTAGCCTTTGTTCAAGCATCCTATAGGTAGGACAGTTCCGTCCTGTGGCTCCACAAGACTTTTTGCCACGACTCTTACAGGGAATGCAAACTCCTGTGGTCTTGCAGTCTTTTCATCGTGGTCCTTGCGTTAAATGTACCTAGGTGGCAGTAGAATCGTTCTGCAGTCAGCCTCAGTTGTCGGTTCTCTATATTTTCTTAATAGTGCCTCGGGAAGAAAACATCGTCTTCAATCCAGCGATTCCCATTTGAGTTCAGAAAGCATTTCCGTAATTCTTGTGTGTTGATCGAAACCACCGACAACAAATCTGGCAGCACACCTTTTAACTATTTCGATGTATTCCTCTAATTCGACCTGATTGGGATTTCACACGCTCGAGTGATACTCAGTAATGTGTCGCACTTGTATTCTATACTCTCTCTCGTTTATAGATGAGCTACGCTTTCCTAAAATTCTCCTCCTAAACCGAAGTTGACCATTCGCCTTCCCTACTGCCGTTCTTCAGTGCGCGTTCCATTTGGTGTCGCTCTGCAACTTTACGCTGTAGATATTTAACCGACCGACTGTGTCAAGAAGTACGCTACTAATGCTGTATTCGAATAGCATGGCGTCGCATCTCCTTCTTATCTGCATTAACTTCCATTTTTCTACATTTAGAGCAAACTTCCACTCATCACACCAACTAGAATTTTAGTCTAAGACATCTTGTATCGACAGTCACTCAACGACGACATTTTCCCGCACACCGTAGCATCGTCAGCAAACTGGTGCACATAGCTGCTCATCCTGTCCGTCAGATCATTTATGTGAAGAGAAACTGCAGCGCTTAGAGGTCGGCATGCGATTCCCCATGCAGATTGAAGACAAAAGATTATATTAGCAAAATCAGATTGTATGCAATTTTGAAACATGTGCATGAAAACGAGGAACTGGCAACACTGTTACATCGTGCAGCACATTGGAATGTACAGAGGAATGTGTATCAACCCCCACTATCGTACCAGCTGTTGTAACTTACTGAATGCGCTGCGCTGCTCGGACTTCGAACCAATAACCACCATGAAACTATGGTTCGAATCCGCGTCAGGCTAGTTTCATATTTTAGAAATCCGTTCCCTAGTTCTCGTCATTTATAAGCAGCACATAAATTGCTCACATGGCAATAACTTATCACATAGCAGTGTGATCCATTTAACTGCATGCATGTTTCTGTTAACCGCGCAGGGCACAACCATAACTGGTCCTGTCAAGTTCATGCAGGGTGCCTTCCCTATGAAGTACACAAACGATGAATACATCAATACGCTTTTGGAGCTGCGTGCATCCAGTAACCAAGGTGCTGCTGCTGCTCGTGCGTGTGCTCCACACTATCCTCAACGGCACCACCCCAATGAGAGTGTTTTTCGTCACTTGGAGCAACGCTTTAGGGAAAGCTCTAATATTCGTCCACGAGTAATGGGCATAGGTCGTCCAAGGACTAGACATACTCCACAGTGGACGCGATACTTTAAACCATCAACCAATCACCTAGGCGAAGTAGGCCTACCTGTGATATTGCAAACCAGTCCTATCTCAAAGACTCATTGTTGAAGTGTTGCACGATGAAGAACTGCGTCCATATTGTTACACTTAACTCAACATCAGCGGTCAGAAGGCCGCAATCAGTGAGTACAGTTTTGTGAATGGCTTTTGCATCAAGTCGAAGATAACGAACGTTTTATAAATAAGGTGATACGGATTGACAAATCTGGCTTCACTCGTGAAGGTATTTTCATCCTCCACAACAGACGTTATTGATCAGAAGACAACCCACATGTCACTCGTGAACGTGGCTTTCAGGCACGCTTTGGCATAAACCTGTGGGCTGGAATCGTGAGAGGTGTGCTTTTGTGGCCCCGTACCTATTGCCGGAGAAACTGAATGCGCCCCTGTACATCTGCATCTACATTTATACTCCACAAGCCACCCAACGGTGTGTGGCGGAGGGTACTTTACGTGCCACTGTCATTACCTCCCTTTCCGGTTCCAGTCGCGTATGGTTCGCGGGAAGAACGACTGCCGGAAAGCCTCCGTGCGCGCTCTAATCTCTCTAATTTTACATGTGTGATCTCCTCGGGAGGTATAAGTAGGGGGAAGCAATATATTCCATACCTCATCCAGAAACGCACCCTCTCGAAACCTGGACAGCAAGCTACACCTCGATGCAGAGCGCCTCTCTTGCAAAGTCTGCCACTGGAGTTTGCGAAACATATCCGTAACGCTATCACGCTTACCAAATAACCCTGTGAAGAAACGCGCCGCTCTTCTTTGGATCTTTTCTATCTTTTCCGTCAACCCTGCCTGGTACGGATACCACACTGATGAGCAATACTCAAGTGTAGGTCGAACAAGTGTTATGTAAGCCACCTCCTTTGTTGATGGACTACATTTTCTAAGGACTCTCCCAATGAATCTCAGCCTGGTACCCGCCTTACCAACAATTAATTTTATATGATAATTCCACTTCAAATAGTTCCGCACGCATACTCCCAGATATTTTACAGGAGTAACTGCTACCAGTGTTCGTTCCGCTATCATATAATCATACAATAAAGGATCCTTCTTTCTATGCATTCGCAATACGTTACATTTGTCTATGTTAAGGGCCAGTTGTCACTTCCTGCACCAAGTGCCTATCTGCTGCAGATCTTCCTGCATTTCGCTACAATTTTCTAATGCTGCGACTTCTCTGTATACTACAGCATCATCCGCGAAAAGCCGCATGGAACTTCCGATACTATCTACTAGGTCATTTATATATATTGTGAAAAGCAATGGTCCCACAACACTCCCCTGTGGCACAACAGAGGTTACTTTGAAGTCTGTAGACGTCTCTCCATTGAGGACAACATGCTGTATTCTGTTTGCTAAAAACTCTTCAATCCAGCCACATAGCTGGTCTGATATTCCGTAGGCTCTTACTTTGTTTATCAGGCGACAGTGCGAAACTGTATCGAAAGCCTTCCGGAAGTCAAGGAAAATAGCATCAACCTGACAGCCTGTATGTAATATTTTCTGGGTCTCATTAACAAATAAAGGGAGTTGGGTCTCACACGATCGCTGTTTCCGGAATCCATGTTGATTCCTACAGATTAGATTCTGGGTTTCTAGAAACGACATGATACTTGAGCAAAATACATGTTCTAAAATTCTACAGCAGATCGACGTCAGAGATCATAGGTCTATAGTTTTGCGCATCTGCTAGACGACCCTTCTTGAAGACTGGGACTACCTGTGCTCTTTTCCAATCATTTGGAACCTTCCGTTCCTCTAGAGACTTGCGGTACACGGCTGTTAGAAGGGGGGCAAGTTCTTTCGCGTACTCTGTGTAGAATCGAGTTGGTATCCCGTCAGGTCCAGTGGACTTTCCTCTGTTGAGTGATTCCAGTTGCTTTTCTATTCCTTGGACACTTATTTCGATGTCAGCCATTTTTTCGTTTGTACGAGGATTTAGAGAAGGGACTGCAGTGCGGTCTTCCTCTGTGAAACAGCTTTGGAAAAAGGTGTTTAGTATTTCAGCTTTACGCGTGTCATCCTCTGCTTCAATGCCATCATCATCCCGGAGTGTCTGGATATGCTGTTTCGAGCCACTTACTGATTTAACGTAAGACCAGAATTTCCTAGGATTTTCTGTCAAGTCGGTACATCGAATTTTACTTTCGAATTTACTGAACGCTTCACGCATAGCCCTCCTTACGCTATCTTTGACATCGTTTAGCATCTGTTTGTCTGAGAGGTTTTGGCTGCGCTTAAACTTGCAGTGAAGCTCTCTTTGCTTTCGCAATTGTTTCCTAACTTTTTTGTTGAACCACGGTGAGTTTCTCGCGTCCCTCTCAGTTTTACTCGGCACGTACCTGTCTAAAACGCATTTTACGATTACCTTAAACTTTTTCCATAAACACTCAATATTGTCAGTGTCGGAACAGAAATTTTGGTTTTGATCTGTTAGGCCGTCTGAAATCTGCCTTCTATTACTCTTGCTAAACAGATAAACCTTCCTCCCTTTTTTTATATTCCTATTTACTTCCATATTCAGGGATGCTGCAACGGCCTTATGATCACTGATTCCCTTTTCTGCGCTTACAGACTCGAAAAGTTCGGGTCTGTTTGTTATAATTAGGTCCAAGATGTTATCTCCACGAGTCGGTTCTCTGTTTAATTGCTCGAGTTAATTTTCGGATAGTGCACTCAGTATAATGTCACTCGATGCTTTGTCCCTACCACCCGTCCTAAACATCTGAGTGTCCCAGTCTATATCTGGTAAATTGAAATCTCCACTTAATACTATAACATGCTGAGAAAATTTATGTGAAATGTATTCCAGATTTTCTCTCAGTTTTTCTGCCACTAATGCCGCTGAGTCGGGAGGTCAGTAAAAGGAGCCAATTATTAACCTAGCTCGGTTGTTGAGTGTAACCTCCACCCATAATAATTCACAAGAACTATCCACTTCTATTTCACTACAGGATAAACTATTACTAACAGCGACAAACACGCCACCACCGGCTGCATGCAATCTATCCTTTCTAAACACCATCTGTGCCTTTGTAAAAATTTCGGCAGAATTTATCTCTGGCTTCAGCCAGCTTTCCGTACCTACAACGATTTCAGCTTCGGTGCTTTCTATCAGCGCTTGAAGTTCCGGTACTCTACCAATGCAGCTTTTTTTCGATACTTTGCCTGACGCATTAGAAAATGTTCCATTTGGTGCGCAGCGTCAGCTATGGTTTCAGCATGATGTCGTACTGCCACACTTTGGAGTCAATATGCGTAACTATTTAAATAAAGCTTTTCCAAGGAAATAGATTGGTCGAGTAGGTTCAATGTTTTGGCCTCTACGTTCCCCGGACCTTATTCCACTACATTTTTATATGTGGGGACACTTAGAGGACGGAAAAAAATTTATAGCATTTCACCCATGGATGTGCACGCCCTAGCAGCTCGCGTTCATCCCGCTTCGGCAACAGTGGATGTAGGTGTGCTGCGAAGTGTTTAGCAAAATATGATCCAGCGAGTGACGAAGTGTTTGCAAATGGAAGGGGGTCGCTTTGAACAACTTCTAGAATGTTAACATTGCTCGTACATGTGAAGATAAGATTAGAAGTCAAACGTAGATAATGGAATAATTGTGGACAGCATAATTTGCAGTCTAGTGTAACCTATCTGCTGTGTTTTTTGTACCTCATTAATGATAGACGACAGTACTGTATCCACTGTTATTTTTTATTGGTTTTATTTGTGTCATGGACGAAACAAAGTGGTCGTTTACGTCTGTAAGAAGTTCATGTTATGTCTTAATGTTTACACTACTGGCCATTAAAATTGGTACACCACGAAGACGACGTACTACAGACGCGAAATTTAACCGACAGGAAGAAGATGCTGTGATATGCAAATGATTAGCTTTTCAGAGCATTCACACTAGGTTGGTACCGGTGGCGATACCTACAAAGTGCTGACATGAGGAAAGTTTCCAACCGATTTCTCATACACAAACAGCAGTTGACCGGTGTTGCCTCGTGAAACGTTTTTGTGATGCCTCGTGTAAGGAGGAGAAATGCATACCATCACGTTTCCGACTTTGATAAAGGTCGGATTGTAGCCTATCGCGATTGCTGTTTATCGTATCACGACATTGCTGCTCGCGTTGGTCGAGATCCAATGACTGTTAGCAGAATATGGAATCGGTGGGTTGAGGAGGGTTATACGAAACGCCGTGCTAGATCCCAACGGCCTCGTATCACAAGCAGTCGAGACGACAGGCAACTTATCCGCATGGCTGTAACGGATCGTTCAGCCACGTTTCGATCCCTGAGTCAACAGATGGAGAAGTTTGCAAGATAACAACCATCTGCACGAACAGTTCGACGACGTTTGCAACAGCATGGACTATCAGCTCGGAGACCATGGCTGCGGTTACCCTTGACGCTGCATCACAGACAGGAGCGCCTGCGATTGTGTACTCAACGACGAACCTGGGTGCACGAATGGCAAAACGTCATTTTTTCGGATGAATCCAGGTTCTGTTTACAGCATCATGATGTTCGCATCCGTGTTTGGCGACATCGCGGTGAACGCACATTGGAAGCGTGTATTCGCCATCGCTATACTGGCGTATCACCCGGCGTGATGGTATGGGGTGCCATTGGTTACACGTCTCGGTCACCTCTTGTTCGCATTGACGGCACTTTGAACAGTGGACGTTACATTTCAGATGTGTTACGACCCATGGCTCTACCCCTTGTTCGATCCCTGCGAAACTCTACATTTCATCAGGATAATGCACGACCGCATGTTGCAGGTCGTGTACAGGCCTTTCTGGATACAGAAAATGTTTGACTGCTGCCCTGGTCAGCACATTCTCCAGATCTCTCACCAATTGAAAACGTCTGGTCAATGGTGGCCGAGCAACTGGCTCATCACAATACGCCAGTCACTACTCGTGATGAACTGTGGTTTCGCGTTGAAGCTGCATGGGCAGCTGTACCTGTACACGCCATCCAAGCTCTGTTTGACTCATTGCCCAGGCGTATCAAGGCCATTATTACGGCCAGAGGTGGTTGTTCAGGGTTCTGATTTCTCAGGATTTGTGCACCCAAATTGCGTGAAAATGTAATCACATGTCAGTACTAGTATAATATATTTGTCCAATGAATACCCATTTATCATCTGCATTTCTTCTTGATGTAGCAATTTTAATGGCCAGTAGTGTATATATAAGTAACAGTAACAGAAAGAAATACACTATATACCGCATTGTGGAGGTTATAATTGGATAAAGTTTGATTATTTAACTGAGAAATCGTGTTTAGCGTGAACACGACTCGAACGCCGGCGAGTCTCTATGTCCGTTCCTCACGGCATTGCCTCCTCTCGTCGAGCTACTGCAACAGCTCCGGCATAGTGCAAAGTTCATGCTACCTGTTCTTGGCCATGCAGTTACAGCATTGCCATAGCCTGTTTTTTTAATAGCATTTTTGTTAAACCTATTGTCGGGCCTGGTTTTCCCTAGATACACTCTTGTTTTGAATTCGGTTGAGGAATCGCATACCGACCGCCGACTGCGGCATTTTTTCTTCATCCTGTATAGAAAATAAGAGCGATTCTACCACATTTCCCTAGAACACTCCTGATGAACACCCGCCGTCGCGGACAACGTACTGTGTTCTATTATTTAAGAAGTCTTCGAGCCACTGACATATCTGGGAACCTATTCCGTATGCTTGTACATTCGTTAACAGTCTGCAGTTGGGCACTGTGTCAAATGGCTCTGAGCACTATGGGACTTAACATCTTTGGCCATCAGTCCCCGAGAACTTAGAACTACTTAAACCTAACTAACCTAAGGACATCACATACATCCATGCCCGAAGCAGGATTCGAACCTGCGACCGTAGCAGTCGCGCTGTTCCGGTTTGCGCGCCTAGAACCGCGAGACCACCGCGGCCGGCACTGTGTCAAATGCTTTCCGGAAATCTAAGAATGTCGAATCTGTCTGTTGCCCTTCATCCATGGTTCGCAGGATGTCATGCGATAAAATGGCAAGCTGGTTCTCAACGATGCGGCGTCGGGAGTTCCGCATTGTTGCCGTTGTCATCGTGACTGTTGTGTTCGTTCCTGGATGACGCGGTGCCGGCCGGCCGGCGATTCAGCAACACACAGAGACGGCCTGTATTATAGGCGGTCCTTGTGGCCGTATACAGCAACGGCAAGCAAATTTCTCCAGGCATTCACCAAATACAAACTCTTTCATCAGATTGTCACCGAGTGTAGCGTGCTCCACACCCCAGATCACTCGTTTCCACTCATCCACTGTCCGGTGGCGTCGCTCTTTACACAACCTATGGTTTCGCTTAGCACTGACAACAGAACTGTGTGGCTTACGAGGCGTTACTCGTCTACTGTGCCCCATTCTTTTTAACTCCCTACAAAAACTCATTGTGCTAAGTGGACTGCTGGTAGTACTTTCAGCATGTATACGCCTCGGCACAATAGGGAAATCCGGGAAAAACACTGGAACTTTTCCATACTAAAAAGTGCGGGGAAAACCCGGGAATTTTTTAGAATTGTTATAGTTTTGATTTAAATTTTTGTAATTTTGACTGGTAAGAACTGATATGTTAAAAAAGAACTACTTCAGCCCGCTACTGCAGAAAAATACTACACAAATAGAATGTAAACGATGGAATAACATCAGAATAAAACTTTAGTTGCAAAGGAAATGCACAATTTACCACAAAACAACACATTATACACATGAGTGTCTCCCCACAGGAAAATATGTCAAAGGCCTTAGGACGAAGACAGTGGAATACCCCAACAACAATCTGCTTTCGATGAGCGTATCGTCACAACCGTTTACGTTTCTAAGAGGTCGCAGGAAAGTCATGCCAATGGTAATTTCAGAGGCTTTGTTTTCGTATGAAATTTACCTTTACGCAAGACTAAATATCTTACTTGTGAGAAGGAGCAGTGAAGTTCTTAAATCACGGAGCGCTAGAATCTCATTCAAACCTTAAGTGTGAACTAGCCACATAGAAAAATTTCGATCCCAGAAGACGAGCCATTTGTGCCATTATTAAAAATGTTACTGGCGCATTTGTGTTTGATATACACTATGTGATCAAAAGTATCCCGACACCTGTCTGAAAATGGCTTACAAGCTCGTGGCGACCTCCATCGGTAATGCTGGAATTCAATATGGTGTTGGCCCACCCTTAGCTTTGATGACAGCTTCCACTCTCGGATGCATATGTTTAGTCAGGTGCTGGAAGGTTTCTTGCGGAATGACAGCCCATTCTTCACGGAGTGCTGCCCTGAGGAGAGGTATCGATGTCAGTCGGTGGGGCCTGGCCCGAAGTCGGCGTTCCAAAACACCCTGAAGGTGTTCTATAGGATTTAGGTCAGGACTTTGTGCAGACCAGTCCATTACAGGGATGTTATAGTCACGTAACCATTCAACAACAGGCCGTGCATTAGGAACAGGTGATCGTGTTGAAAGATGCAATCGCCATTCCCGTATTGCTCTTCAGCAATGGGAAGCAAGAAGATGCTTAAAACATCAATGTCGACATGTGCTGTGATAGTGCGACGCAAAACAACAAGGGGTGCAAATCCCCTCCATGAAAAACATGACCACACCATAACACCACCACCTCCGAATTTTACTGTTGACACGACACACGCTGGCAGATGACGTTCATTGGGCATTAACCATACCAACTCCCTGCCACGGGATCGCCACATTGTGTATCGTGATTCGTCACTGCACACAACGTTTTTCCACTGTTCAATCGTCCAATTTTTACGCTCCTTGCACCAAGCGAGGCGTCGTTTGGAATTTACTGGCGTAATGTGTAGCTTATGAGCAGCCGCTCGACTATGAAATCCAAGTTTTCTCACGTCCTACCTGTCATAATACTTGCAAATGAATCGCGATGCAATTTGTAATTCCTGTGTGACGGTCTGGATAGATGTCTGCTTATTACACATTGCGACCTTCTTCAACTGTCGGCGGACTCTCGTCATTCAAATGGTTCAAATGGGTCTAAGCATTATGGGACTTAACATCTGAGGTCATCAGCACCCTAGACTTAGAAGTACTTAAACCTAACTAACCTGAGGACATAACACATATCCATGCCCGAGGCAGGATTCGATCCTGAGACCGTAGCAGCCGCGTGGCTCCGGAATGAAGCGCCTAGAACTGCTCGACCACCGTGGTCGGCTCTTGTCAGTCAACAAACGAAGTCGGCCTGTACGCTTTTATGCTGTACGTGTCGCTTCACGTTTTTACTTCACTATCACATCGGAAACAGTGGACCTAGGGATGTTTAGGAGTGTGGAAATCTCGCGTAAAGACGTATAACACAAGTGACACCCAATCACCTGACCACGTTCGAAGTCCGTGAGTTCTGCGGAGCGCCCCATTCTGATCTCTCACGATGTCTAAAGACTAGTGATGTCGCTGATATGGAGTACCTGGCAGTAGGTGGCATCACAATTCGCCTAATATGTAAAATGAATGGTTTTGGTGGTGCCCTGATACCTTTGATCACATAGTGTATCTTGAAGGGTGATACACGCTAAGACAGGCGTAGCTTCAAGGTTAATTCTTCGTATTTGTTTTAATTCTTTTATAGATTAAAAATTATGCAGTAACGATGGAAAAAAGTATAATTACTCTTCAGAAAAAAAGTGCTAGTTGAGTTCTTGAGCAATTTCTCACTTAACTGTCTTTTATATGTAAAAGTCGAAGTGCTCGTCGGAAGATTTATTCAGCGAGGTAACCCACGAAATATACCGGGCACGGCAGTAAAAATTTATAATCATGCATATAAGAAATATTCAGCTGCTGCAGTTTAAGCCGTGCTGTTAGAATACTGCGTAACCAAATCCACGGGAAAAAAATTTGATGAACAATATTGGACATGAAAGCTTAGGGTTTCGTTGTAACTATACTATATGTGTATTAATTTAAACTATTAACTTTTACTATTTGTGTACTTACTTACTTTACTTTCCGTGTCCCGGCAAGAACATCTAAATTCTCTTCTTCCAAACCTAGCAGCTTTTATGACCTTGTCATTGCACAAAAATAGATCTTGCGCTGTTAAACATACTCCATCCCTGGGCACATGAACAAATGTTTAATCGTCTGTGTTTTTCCACATTCACTCTGCTCATCTTCATAGTAGCCCCATTTAACCATGTTTATTTTGCTTTTTTCGACTCATGTTCTTAATCTACTCGTATTCAGTGCTCTCCATGTACTATACTGTAGTTGTTGCCTTTGTGTGATTTCCTCTTGGGGTGCATGTTTGTATTTTGCAGAGAGTCCAACCACAAAGACAGGCGGCGGGTGACAGGTCGGCCTTCTAACGGTAGTGTCCGTTGGATAAAGCTCTTCCTCGACTTAAGACAAGTTGGAACTGTTCGCTGGTTATACATTAACTGCCGTGGGCCGATTTTCCACTTTCCCCCCTCTATTCCACTGGATACTTTGTGTCTGATATTTGTGTGTTCGCACTACGTAACTTTGACGTTGCTATTAACTGTCCTATGCTCTGAATATGTGCACTCATTGGCTAGCGTGATCACTTGGCGTGAGCTATGATTGGCTGACGAAAGCACATCGCACTCTCGACTTCAATGCCTCGTGGAATTCGAATTTATGCTTTCCTAATACGAAAATATGCAGTGTGCGTGTTGGTGTGCATCAAAAATCTTTCAAAACGCGTTGCTTTTTGCTGAGTTTTATCCTCTAAATTGCCGGGAAGTTCTATGCCGGTGTATTAATCATTTACCACTCAAAGGATGTTTCACTTAACACGTAAAAAAATGTACTTTCTTTCACCCAGGGTATAGCGTATTTTCACCCGGGAAAAAGTGTATTAAACGGGAAATTCGGGAAAAATCCGGGATTTTTTTCCTTGGTCACATGTACACCGTGACTTTGAGCAAATTGTAACTCACGGGTGATTCCTTTCGATGATTTCAGGCAGTTTTGTACAGCCACCCTCTGCAACACTCGACAGTCGCTGTTTGTCAGCGTATAAGGTCTGCCTGGTCTTGTTTTATCTGTGTTTGCTCCTTCGCGTTTCCACTTCACGTTGACACTACCAACAGTCGAGCTGAGCAGCTTTAGAAGGGGTGAAATGTCGCTGATGTATCTGTTGCTCAGGTGACATCCAGTGACTGCTCCACGTCCGAAGAGACGTGCTGTTATTGCTTCTCAACTGATAACACAATACTCCCTGCCTCCTTTTATTCTGATACAGGTAGATCCGCCTCTGGTGACATCTGGTGGCTAATCCCACATTACACAGGCCTGTCAGATACTTTTGATCGAATCGTATATTCCTGAGGATGGCTGAATGTGATAAAAACGAATGTAACTGTAGCATATAATGGAAGATGGTTCTGTGGACAACAAAACTTGAGTATGGTGGCAGTGATTTTACATCAAGAAACAGTACTGAAAACAACGAAGATACTTCGTAAAGGCCAATAATAACATCTCGAAAGCTCTCTATACAGCCTGAGGGCATCAGGATCCTAGCCGATAAAACTTTGTATGGGACGGTAGTGCCGAATAATAAGTCTTTTGATGGCGCAGATGGTTTAAACTTAGCTCTGCCCGACTTTGGTAAGTAATGTGCCTGAATTTTGAAAGAAAGGAAGACTGTCTTTTCTGCATGACAGCAAACGTAGTAAATTAGCTGCCGAAATATTGAATAAATAATGTTACGGCTTGAGGTGTCATGAACTTAGTAGGCTTAAAGGTTTATGTATTAAATACATGTAGGCACAATAACACGTTGGGGAATAACTTATTAAAAAGTGTATAAAGTGGACATTTTAATACGAACAGGTATCCAATAGACATTAACCCACACTATCTAATAAAGTATTCAGTTTCATTTACTTTTACTCACAGAGTTTAATGTTATACGAAACTCTGTCAGCGATGTCGGACATGAATGGTATTGTAGTTACGGCAAAAGGTACCTATCGATTGCAGGACAGCATGGGAATTAGGTAGTGAAACGGCAATCGGTCTCTGCCTTAAAGACTACAGACCATAGTGATACGAAAGGGCGTCACATAGAATAGTTTTTTAGTCATTAAAGCACAGAATGCGATACAATCTGTGTGAATTAATTTTTGTTTACCGTGCCCATGCATACAAAAAAAATATTATTTAAACTCCCAAAAAGGCATGGTGGAATGGAAAATAAAACGATTAGCTCGAATGAGTTGCCTGAGAAAGAGAAGTGTCTGGCTCGAATGATAGGGGTGTGCTCATGTTGCCATTGTCTCCGTATTTCGCATTTCTTCTCCGGAAACGAGAATAATACGGACCATAAAGGTGAGTGCTGTGTTGCAGCCAGTCATATTCGTAGCTTTTTGTGTTTACCAGCGAAGCCGAGGGGGACACAATGCTGTCCTTTGTCCCAAGGAACACACTGCGGTTTTTATTCACCATCTTGCCGACTGTACTATGGCAGGTGTACTTTTATTGGGTACGAGAGTTGAGTAACTTTATAGACTACCTACTTAGTGCGATGCTAAGAAAAGCTGAGGGGATTACAACAGTGCTTTGCAGGAGAAATGGGGCATTAGTGCTTAAATCCGAAACCTATTAGAGAGAATTCAGCCGTCAACTCTCGTAAACAACATTGCAGACCGGCTTTCGTCGGAAAGGCACGATAAAGGTACGAAGCCCATGCAGGGTTGCGTCTGGTAGAGTGTTTAATCGTATTCCTAGTGGATAATTTAAATATTTAGGACCTGGACAGTATCTTGGACAGCGGGGAATGCCGAGATGTATCAGGTCATTTTCCAAAATTATGTCATGCTACTGCTAAGAGATTCATTTAATAAATGATACTATGCTTGATTAAACTGAAGTGTGTGTAAAAATCTAAACTGAATATGTGAATTGATCTACTGAGTATCCTGAAGCGGGGAAATTAGGTTTTGTGTGTAGTGCGCGAGGAAGCGTTTGGCTGAAAAATATGTTTAATTCATCAAAAATAAAATAACAGAACTGATAAGGGATATTAAGTACATGTTATTTGAAAATTAAGTATACTTAGAGAAGAATTTAACGAACTGTAATAAAGTAAATGGAATTCTAAAAAGAAAATGTAGGAAGCAAATGAGAAAAGAAATGCTAATCAGATTTCACAGTGTAATATTAAAACGGGGTTTTCTGCATGGAAGTGCATGTTAGAGAATATCCGCCAAAACTGTAAATCAAGGATTTGTAAGGCACAGCTGAGATGTTTACGTACTCTAGTTTTGAGGAGCAGTGCGAGAAGTGAAAATATAAGAAATCGATAGCACGTAGACGAAATGGTACTTGAGATCGAAATGAACTAGTGTAAATAGCACCAGCATATTATTTGGAGGTCAGAGAACAGGTTGCCACATAAAGTCTCTAACATGATCCCCCACTAAGGGGAGATTTAGGAGTGTCATATCGACAATGCACTGAACAGTTTATGTAATCGTAGAATAGGAGATATATAGATGACCTTCTCAAGATGCGCCTATGGTAACTTCATTTTGCAGTGAAGGAACAAACTCACAAACACTTTGCAGCGAATTGGGCCAATCTATAGCTTTGTTGCGCGGTTCGTAGTTTAAGCTAATTATAAATAATTTTCACTGTTCTTTACTTATTTACAGTAGAAGCATAAAACGATATCACTAGTTTCTGTTAAGCCACAGCTATTACACAACACTATTACTTCAAAAAGCATTTTACATATAACTGTTTGTGTTTCGCGACATTTAGAGCTATAAACGCTGTAATGTAAGCCCATTAACAACGTTTCAAGTAAAAATATAAAATTTCTTCTGTGACAGACGTCTTTCAGTATAATTATTTGCTCGCTGAAGGTAAATTGATGATGTGTCTGGTTTGTTGTTACCCTGTGCCCAACGCATCCCCTAAGGAAAACTGTCTTGTGTTTCTAGGAGTAACCAAAACTGTTGAAGAATATCCCTCTCACAGTTGGAGAACGATCGTGACTGCAACACGATACTCTTTCGGATACGTATTAGAGATAATCTGAGCACAATAGTTGTATCTGCGGGGGTGGGCCAGAACCTTGGCTCTCAGAACCTCCCGTCTCAGCGGACACTGATTTCTGCTAAGGAGACACCGATAGACACTCCACGATTTCATTCCTTGGGACAGCAACAGTGAGGAGCGCCCCCACGGACCTTTCCCACTTATATTACGCTTTCACACATGTTACATAGCTGGTATTTCCAGATCGTCAGATGTTTGTAATTAAAATCTAAAGTAAGAAATTTAAAAATCTGGGAGACAAACAAATGAATCGAATATTGCGCTCATTCAATACTTTCATGAGCCAAAACATTATGATCACCTGATCAATAGCATGATGGTCATCCTTGGAACCAGTACAGCAGCAATTGTACGCGGCATGGATTAGAAACGTTTTTGTTTTGTTTCCGGAGGTGTGTGGCACCAGATGTCTACGTATAGATCTCACAATTTCCGTAAATTACGGGCCGCTAGACACAACTATGCGGTTTGCCGCAAATGGTAGCGTAACTAATAAATTTTTTTGTGGATACGCTTCCACATAGTTATTTGGTTTCTTGCAAACGGCAATCAAACTCATGAAGTTTTCATGGATGCACTTTTGCATGTACTCTGAGAGCATCTAATTACTTTTCTCTTTCCGCTGTTACAGGTAGCGTAATTTAGGAGTGCTGCTCAAAACTGGTTCAAGTGGCTCTGAGCACTATGGGACTTAACACCTGAGGTCATCAGTCCCCCAGACTTAGAATTACTTAAACAAGAGTAACTTAAGGACATCACACACATCCATGCCCGAGGCAGGATTCGAACCTGTGGCCGTAGCAGCAGCGCGGTTTCGGACCGAAGCGCCTAGAACCGCTCGGCCACTGCGACCGGCAGGAGGGCTGCTGTCACAATGACATCTATGTAGGTGACAGCGCAATGTGTTTTGTCGTTTCATGACACACGATCGCATAATACATTTCAGCGACTGTGCCTATGACTCTGGTCCTACAGTCAGCCGGAGTGGCCGTGCGGTTCTAGGAGCTACAGTCTGGAACCGAGCGACCGCTACGGTCGCAGGTTCGAATCCTGCCTCGGGCATGGATGTGTGTTATGTCCTTAGGTTAGTTAGGTTTAGTTAGTTCTAAATTCTAGGCGACTGATGACCTCAGAAGTTAAGTCGCATAGTGCTCAGAGCCCAGTCTGATCCGACAGATGTGAAGAGAGTCAATGGATGGAATGAAAATTTTAAAGAGACTGGCAGTGTTGGTGACAAGGCAAAAAGCTGTATATCTGAAGTGAGTGACGGCGCTGTTGATGTCGTGTGAACAGAATTTCAGCGTAGTTTGCGGAAATCGATGCGTCGTGTTGCAACTCCGTTACAGGAATTTCAAGTATGGTTCATGTTTCAATAAGATGGTGCAGTATCACCCTGGGGGTTATTTATTCGTCAGTTATTGGATGAAATCTTGCCGGACAGGGGGATCAATAGAGACGGTCCAACATCATGGCCACCACGTTCACCAGACATAACGCTTCTTGACTTTTATTTTAGTAAGGTTAAGTTAGGGATGAAGTGTTCAGTTGACCCGTTCCTGATGTTTAAACGCTGAGTAGAGGAGGTGACTGACGAGATGGTGGCAAGGACATGGAGAGAAATGCAGTGTTGGCTAGATGTTCTATGGGTAACAAACGGAGCACAGTTAGAAGTGCGCCCATAAATAACATTACGATTTGAGCTATCATTTTCAACAAAGCGCATAGCTGCATCTAGTATAATTACTTCGAAATAAATCTTTGCAATCACGGAAAGACTTTATAGTTACCTCGTGTAATACTGCCCTAACCTTCATGCGTCCGTGGCGCGGTGTATGTTTCGAGAAGCCGGTTACCCGGATGATTGCGTATTCGGACACGACAGTAGAGCTGGAGGAAGAAGAATCTTCAATCATTTGACCAGGCGACACGTTTCCGTTGATCCACGGTGCAAACTCGATAATCCGAGTCTACTACAGTCGTAATTGAAGATATCGTTGGGTAAACATGTGAACATTTTGGAGGGGGAAGGGGGGGTCGTCTCCTGTGCAGGCCCATGATCGACAATGTGCACCGCCCTCCGCGTTCAGTGATGAGGCGTAGGTGTCGCCCACTTGCGGCTTCACTGTCCTTTAACTGTCCTGATTAAATGTTTGAAAGCAACGAAAAGAAGACTCCATATAAATTACACAATGGGTTTTTGTCCGGATTTTCATAGCCAAATGAAGAGTGGGAAGTGGATAAGTGGGGTATGAAATTAACTAGCTTGAGGTCTAGTTCTGAGAAAAGAAACGTAATTGCTTGAAAGTAATCAGGATAATTAAGAAAAACTTGATTAGTGGCTTGAGGGAAAATCGAAATATTTCACTAATAGCAGCTGCTATCTACGGTTATATACACTCCTGGAAATTGAAATAAGAACACCGTGAATTCATTGTCCCAGGAAGGGGAAACTTTATTGACACATTCCTGGGGTCAGATACATCACATGATCACACTGACAGAACCACAGGCACATAGACACAGGCAACAGAGCATGCACAATGTCGGCACTAGTACAGTGTATATCCACCTTTCGCAGCAATGCAGGCTGCTATTCTCCCATGGAGACGATCGTAGAGATGCTGGATGTAGTCCTGTTGAACGGCTTGCCATGCCATTTCCACCTGGCGCCTCAGTTGGACCAGCGTTCGTGCTGGACGTGCACACCGCGTGAGACGACACTTCATCCAGTCCCAAACATGCTCAATGGGGGACAGATCCGGAGATCTTGCTGGCCAGGGTAGTTGACTTACACCTTCTAGAGCACGTTGGGTGGCACGGGATACATGCGCACGTGCATTGTCCTGTTGGATCAGCAAGTTCCCTTGCCGGTCTAGGTATGGTAGAACGATGGGTTCGACGACGGTTTGGATGTACCGTGCACTATTCAGTGTCCCTTCGACGATCACCAGAGGTGTACGGCCAGTGTAGGAGATCGCTCCCCACACCATGATGCCGGGTGTTGGCCCTGTGTGCCTCGGTCGTATGCAGTCCTGATTGTGGCGCTCACCTGCACGGCGCCAAACACGCATACGACCATCATTGGCACCAAGGCAGAAGCGACTCTCATCGCTGAAGACGACACGTCTCCTTTCGTCCCTCCATTCACGCCTGTCGCGACACCACTGGAGGCGGGCTGCACGATGTTGGGGCGTGAGCGGAAGATGGCCTAACGGTGTGCGGGACCGTAGCCCAGCTTCGTGGAGACGGTTGCGAATGGTCCTCGCCGATACCCCAGGAGCAACTGTGTCCATAATTTGCTGGGAAGTGGCGGTGCGGTCCCCTACGGCACTGCGTAGGATCCTACGGTCTTGGCGTGCATCCGTGCGTCGCTGCGGTCCGGTCCCAGGTCGAGGGGCACGTGCACCTTCCGCCGACCACTGGCGACAACATCGATGTACTGTGGAGACCTCACGCCCCACGTGTTGAGCAATTCGGCGGTACGTCCACCCGGCCTCCCGCATGCCCAGTATACGCCCTCGCTCAAAGTCCGTCAACTGCACATACGGTTCCCGTCCACGCTGTCGCGGCATGCTACCAGTGTTAAAGACTGCGATGGAGCTCCGTATGCCACGGCAAACTGGCTGACACTGACGGCGGCGGTGCACAAATGCTGCGCAGCTAGCGCCATTCGACGGCCAACACCGCGGTTCCTGGTGTGTCCGCTGTGCCGTGCGTGTGATCATTGCTTGTACAGCCCTCTCGCAGTGTCCGGAGCAAGTATGGTGGGTCTGACTCACCGGTGTCAATGTGTTCTTTTTTCCATTTCCAGGAGTGTATATAACCGAATTGATAAAATGTTATTATTTTATTTATTTATTTATTTAACCTGATCAGATTAGGGCCATCAGGCCCTCTCTTACATCGGACCAGTGTTCCACACATGCAGCATTTCACACATCAGAGTTACATCATGACAATAGTTTAAATGAGAATGTTAGCTTACTCTAGTGACAATATGAATAAAGAGTAGTGACTAAGACCTAATTAAGTAAATGCGGCAGTATTTTTACAACAGGTGCTATACATACAGATTATGATAAAATCAATAATAAAATGTAATGATAAACATGACTAAGACTTAATAAATTAAATGCTGGCAGTATTTTTACAGCAGGTGCTTTACATACAGATTATGATAAAAGCAATAATAAGCAATAATAATAACAGTAAAAAAAATTAAATAATAATGACAAACATGAGAAGGATTGGCAATAGTAAAGAAGGTTTGTGCAGATGTACATAATATCTTGGTGTTTAAAGTAGATGTTTACTAGTTTAGCGTGTTTTGGGGAATGGGGATTTAAGGAGGGGGAAAGAGGGCAGTAATGAGGTGAAGTGCATTCATGTACAGAGGAAGGCATTACTGTTGCTTAAGTAGATACGTCATTAACTGTTTTTTGAAGCTGGACATGTTTTTAAGTTCTCTAACATAACGAGGGAGGTTATTCCAGAGTCGGGTTCCCGCTACTGTAAAGGATTTGGAGAAGGTGACTGAGCGATGCAGTGGAACGGAGAGGATTTTATTATAATGGGAACGTGTGTTTCTGTCATGTTGTTCCGACATGAGCGTTAGGGACGAGGAGAGATATGAGGGACAGTTTACATTTATAAGGCAGTAGATGAGACAGAGTGTATGGAAATCTCTGCGTTTGTCTGCACGCAGCCAGGACAATTTTGCAAATGCTGGTGAAATGTGATCAAAAAGTCGAACGTCACAGATATATCGGACGCAGGCATTCATGACCAGTTCTAGACGTCGGGAATTTTCCTGAGAGAGGCCTTGTAGGATAATATCGCTGTAGTCAATGATTGGGAGTATAAGCGTTTGTACTAATTTCTTTTTCAGATCGAAAGGGAAGAGTTTTTTATATTTTTGTAGGACATCAAGGGATGCTGATGCTTTTTTGCGCACTGCAGTTACGTGCTCTGTCCAATTTAGATTTTCATCTATTATTACTCCCAAACTCTTTCCTGAGGGAGAGAAGTTAATATTTGTTCCATTTAGGATAAGAGGTGGTAAGGATTCCCGATGTTTTGGGCTAATTAGCTTAAGAGTGACCAACAAGTACCGCTTGTGTTTTAGATGGGTTTAGTTTTAGACCTATGTCCTGTGCCCATTTTGACAGTGCATCGAGGACAGTATTGAAATTTTCAATAGCTTTCTTGAGATTGCTTGGTTTCGCACTTAGATACAACTGAAGGTCATCAGCATACATATGGTATTTGCAATAGGTCAGAACCGATGACACATCGTTGACATACAGAGAGAAGAGTATAGGACCTAATACTGAGCCTTGGGGAACGCCTGACACTACCTGCCGCCATTGTGATTTTATATTCCCAGATAGGACGCGTTGCTGACGAGACGTCATGTATGAGCGAAACCATTGCACTGCACTTGGTGAGAAATTTAGACAGCTAAGTTTGGCCAGTAAGATGTCGAAGTCGACAGTATCAAATGCTTTGCTGGAATCTAAGAAGCAAATGATAGTCGCTTCTTGTCTGTCCATGGCAAGTTTCAAGTCATCTGTCACCTTTATCAGAGCAGACGTTGTGCTTCGATGTTTACGGGAACCTGATTGGTATTCGTCAAGTAGGTTGTTAGTAGTGAGGTAGTTGGTGAGCTGGTCATGAACTATATATTCTAAGGCCTTTGATAGTGCAGGAAGAAGGCAGATGGGGCGGTAGTCAGAGGGTGCTGTGGCTATGTCCTTTTTAGGCAGTGGCTTAATTTGTCCCAGTTTCCAGGCCTCAGGGAAAACACTTGTGATTAATGAATCGTTGAAAATGTCTGTTATAGAGGGCAGTAGTTGGTCAATAATAAGTTTCACCATCTGGATAGTGATACCATCATGTCCAGTAGATGCTGAGCTAATCCGCATTATGGCTTTCTTGACAGTACAGCAAGTGACGTGCTGTAGATAGAATTTTTCTTTGCTACAGTCGTTCAATCCCATGAAGTAATCAATGATTCTCTGTTTTTTTTGCGGTACAATTTTGGTTGTAGGTAACGTGAAGAATCGGTTTAGTTCTTCAGATGGGACCATGTGATTTTCTGCAACTTTTATTTTGCCTAAACCGAGACTACGAAGATTTTTCCACAGGATAGCTGGTCTACATCTATTGTCAGCTAATGTACGGGCATGTCTGAGCTTAGCGTTTCTCACCGCTTGACTGACTTTGTTTCGTTTCTGCTTGTATACAGCATGATTTTCAGGTGTAGGGTGTATCTTGTATGCTCGATGTGCAGCATCTCTGAGATTCATGAGCTGTTTTAGTTCATCAGTCAGCCAGGGTGCCGGTTGCCTTTTTACTTTTCTGGTCTTTATTGGAGCATATTTGTCATAGAGTCGAGTAATTTTGTTAGTGAAATCCTGGAGTTTGTCGTTTATATCCATGAGGGGAGTAGATGTCATCCCCCAAACTATTTCTTGTGTCTCAGTTTCGAGTTCAGGCAAATTTATGCGTTTGAGGTCTCGGTATGTAGACAGTTTTTGTTTCTTTCTAGGACATTGTAGTGAATACGTCATGGAAATGATGTCATGGGCAGACATGCCAGGCGCAGATATTTAAGAGGTGCGGAATATTCTGTTCGGAGATTTCGTTGCGAATATATCAATGAAAGTGTGACTGATAGTCGTGTGATGAGTAGGTGCCAGCTGAAGTAGCGTCATATTTGAGGATGAAAGCATCCTCTTAAATTTCCCAGTGGAAGGACTATTGCACAGAAAATTAATGTTAGTGTCACCTGCTATAATTACATGTTCATATGACGATTCGAGACTAGAGAGGGCAGTTTCGAAGCAGGCGAACCCACCTACTTTAGGAGGTTTGTAAAGGACACATATTAAGCACTTTCTGTTAAGCGATTTGATCTCTATGAACATATATTACACTTGTTTATCTACATTGTTGTCGGATGTGTGTAGTACTGTAGGTGACAAATCAGAGCGTATGTACGCCCCTACTCCGCCCCCTCGTCTGTTGTATCTGTCGTGCCTGAGAAAGATATAGCCATCTAGGTTTACGGAAGTTGTAGGAATATTTGGTTTGAGCCAAGTCTCTGACAAAAGTATTACGCGTATATCAGCAGTTTGAAATATATATTTGAACTCGTCGAAGTGAGCTGGCAGAGACTGGACATTTGCATGTGCAATATGCAACTTGGTGCGTTCGGGTGTAGATTGCCCGAGGAGGCCGCCGACCGATGTTTGCGGGTCGTGGTTGGCGGTGACTAGTTGGTCTGGCATGAGGAATGCGGAAGGCGTGTGAAGGAGGGGGGGTGAGGCAGTGTCCTCCCAGTTCTGTGCAGTGAAAGCGGTCGGGAAGGGGAGGGGGTAGGTCCCCGGGGAGGCAACGGGGTCTGCGGCCAAGGTCAGCAAGGTCTGCAAGGTCTTCAAAGCCTAGCAATTTTGCACATATAAAATTAGATCGGTGTGATATTTAACTGTCAAAAAGACTTCCTTTGCACCAAGTACAAAGTTTAGGATGTTTCTAGAAGAGAAAACCCCAAGAAAGCAAATGAGGTATCAAGAAGACCGTGCAACGTGAACAAAACTTGAAAAAAATTGAAAGTAGTCGGTCACATGTTTTGCGGATTGACCAAAAAATAATTGAAAAACTAGACAAATATTTGACGCTTTTCTGAATGATTTCGAAATCATATACAGCAAATAATGTATAACAAATATTTGTCTAATTTGTTTTATTTCTTACTCTCAGACAAATAATTTCACAAAACATTCGGACGATTTTCTATAATTTTTTTCCAGATATGCTCACGACAGTAGCACGCGAATATCCATCAGTTTTACTGTTTCCGTCATGTTCGTTCCGAGGCGCCAGACCACAGAAATTGGCCCTATGGTTGGTTGGTCGGTTGATTTGGGGAGGGGACCCAACAGCGTGGTCATCGGTCCCATCGGTTTAGTGAGCGGAATCTGCCTGAAGCGATTTAGGGAAATCACAGAAAACGTAAATCAGGATGGCCGGACGTGGGTTTCAACCGTCGTCCTCCCGAATGAGAGTCCAGTGTGCTACCCACTACTGCGTCACCTTGCTCGGTTTGGCCCTATGTCAAAGTCTCGAATACCAGTGGCTGTCCCCAACCGGCGGTCCGTATTATCGCTCGAGTAATATACTCTCCTTACCGCTACACGTGCTCCACATTTGTCAGGAGAATCTAAAAACTATATGCCTCTTTTTGTACATAACGTATTTGAATGCAAACATTGAGAAGGTATTCCTATACTACAAAATTATGTTGACCATCTCATTACTGCAAAATATACTGTGACAAATTAAAAAATAAATAATTTATTATGAACGTTCTAAGTGCTGCACCAGGAAAGTGACGGGACATGAGTGCCAATAAGAAAGTTTTGTTCCTAATTCTATTAATACAGTGGCACTACGTTTTATTCGTGATAATACAAGTACTGAATCACAGCTCAAATATTTTTAGTAGTAGAACCGTAGTCATCAAAAATCATTTCTTTACAACTTTTTTAGAAGAGAATAAACAATTAAAATTCACTACAAAATTTCTAAATGGTGACTTCTGTTTTTATGCACAGTTCCATTCTTGCGCAGGTTCGAATCCTGCCTCGGGCATGGATGTGTGTGATGTCCTTAGGTTAGTTAGGTTTAAGTAGTAAGGTTTAAGTAGTTCTAAGTTCTAGGGGACTGATGACCACAGATGTTAAGTCCCATAGTGCTCAGAGCCATTTGAACAATTCTTGCGATCATATGTTGCAAAGTTTACTGTAAAACTCCCTGTGCTGTCTAGGAAGAAATGGCAATGTTGTCCTTCCTGTTTTGTAACTGATAAACATGGATGATCTTTTAGTTTAGGTAGAGCATGGCATGCGTCTGACATGGCCGCTCCTCTTTTGAATACACTGATATTTTTCCATTCTTCTGTTTCAGAGCAAGAATTTTTAATAGCTCTTTTAGATGGATGAGTATGAGATACTTTGATGATACTGAATTTGAAAATCTTACACACCTGCAATGATAATAATGTTTCAGCAGCATTTTTCAGATCGAAGAAGTCAGTTTTATCCATTGGAATGGCATTTGGATCTCTGGGGGAAGCACTGCTAGGCATAAACCTTCTGGTGATGAATGTCTGAAACATTTTCTTCGCGATTTGACACTTGGAACAAGTCTAGGGTCATGCAACAGTGTACTGAGAAAGTAACAGTAGTGAAAACATTTTTTCGAAGAAATGGTGCTTAGAACGTTTTCCACTTCCTCTCTTCATTTAATTTCGCGGTGGGCAGTGATCCTGATGTTTTTGGCTCGTAAGTGTCTTTGTAAGCTGGCTTAGCACAAGCAATGTTCTTTCACCCGAATACCAGAATATATACATTTAAGAAAAAGAGATGAAAATTCGGTTGACGCCTTTCTAAGAGACAACCGCCACTTCCTTCAGACTCACTTTGTAAGCGCGGGCCAAATGTAACTTAAAGAATTAATATCGGTGGCAGCTGAGAGATTTATGCTAAATAAATTAATAATAGATGGTACTGATCCCTCATGGTATATAAAACAAGCCATAACCCTGTTGCAGGAACAACATAAAAAGCATGCCAAATTTAAAAGAATGCAAAATCCGCGAAAGGCATGCCAAATTTAAAAGAAGACAAAGTCTCCGAAATTGGCTATGTCCTACTGAAGTGTGAGACAGCACAGACTTCATGCGAGACGCTTTTAGTAGCTTCCACAACGAATCTCTGTCTCCAAACCTGACAGAAAATCCAAAGAGATTGTGGTCGTATGTAAAGTACACGAGCGGCAAGACACAATCAATACTTTCACTGCGCAACACCAATGGTAATATTGCCGACGGCAGCGCCACTAAAGCCGAGTTATTAAGTGCGGTGTTCCGACATTCCTACAGCAAAGGAGAAGAACTAAATACTCCAGAATTCGAATCAGGAAAAACTGTCAACATAAGCAACTTAGAAGTAGATACAGTATCCTAAGTGTAGCGAAGTTGCTTAACTCACTTAAAGAAGGAAAGAGGGAAGTCTCCCGGTCCAGATAATATGCCAGTTAAGTTCCTTCCATAGTACGCTTATACACGCATCGAAAAAGGTTTTGCATCACCCACGGTTCCCAGAACTCCTGAAGATAGACGTTGACCGTAGATAACGTTTGAATCTGATTGAAGGTTTCAGTTTGAGTCGCAACACATCGCAATAGCTCCAACCGTTCAGAGTTTCGCCTCTTGGGGTGTAATGAACGACTACCACTCTTACCAGGTAATGGTTGACGTTCAAATTTCTTAACTGCTGGTGTTGAGCTGGCAGCCATACTTTCTGGTTCGTGATGATGCACCCAAGTTTCTTCTACACGGTAACTGTTTGCTGTAAAAATTCATCTCTCTCGTGATTATAACAGGCCAAATGTTTTCAAGAGATGTCCATCCTTTGCGCCTTGTGCTGCACTGACATTTCATTCGTACCCACCTTGCACACACTTTCCGACTATTTAGACTGTTGTGTAAGATGTAATTCACTGAACCATGACTGGTATGTAAAGTATTCACTATTTTGTCCAATATGATTCATCTGTTTTCCATCACCTTTCCCTCAATCACTTACAAATTGTCCTTAGTTGTTGACGTCAATGGCCTGCCCGATCTTTCCTCGTCACGTAGAGAAGTTCTTCCCTGTTTGAAGCGTTCTATCTATTCGTAGATCTTGCTTCGCGATAAACAGCTGTCACCATACTGCACTTGCATTCAACAAATAATTACCGCAAGTTTAACACCTTCCGCAATCAAAAAGCAAATCACTGCCCTTATTTACGCTTTCGTGGAGATCGACAATGGAGCTGCCATGTTTCATCGTTGAATAGAATCGTTGCAGACGACAGTACTGCAGCCCTGGATACTAGCAGTGTTACTAGGCCCTACAGCCAGACATTGCAAAAGTCCCTTTACTTTTTGATTTCCCGTCGTACATATATATTTCTTTATAATAATTTTAGAAGAACAAAATGTGAAGTAGTAGCCTACGTAAATTGCCTTCGACCGATGACAAGACTGTTATCAGCTAAAAAATAAAACAAAAAGCTTGCGTATTTAACTATCTCTCAATATGGAATTGTCCTGACAAGGTTGGTGCTAGCTCCACCTTTAAGGCATTATATTGGACTGCGGTTATATTTTGGACAGGATGGAATTAGTTGCGGCTTTCCTCCTGTGATTCGCTATAAATAATGGCGTCTTCCGCGAAGAGTCTGAAAATACTGCTGACGACGTTATTTATATAGATTATGACGCTCTCATTTCCTTGAGACACTCACGATGTTGCCTGCTTTGCTGATGGAGCTTGCTAGTCCAGAATAGTGCGCAGAACTCAAGTTTTACAAAACCATTTAGAAATCAGTATAAAAAAAACTGAGTGCAGATCCCACCATTGGCTCTATTTTACTAAATGACTGCTGATTGCATCGAACTTCCTCAAACAACAGTCATTATTTCAGGACGTTCTGCGTACTTTTAAAAAAAATCATATAAGCTTTTTTTGTTTCTAATCTTGACCTTTTGTTATGTTCGAAGAAGAGAACGTTGTCCACGAATCTAAAAGCACAGAACAATAAGCTTTTCTTATTTTCTAGTCTTATCCTTTATTACCTTCGAGAAGTGAACGCCGTGCACTAATCTAAAAGCATGGGACAATTACTGGTGTTGGATAATGATAACAAAATTCATTTTATGGAAACTCCTGTATTACATTCAGTATATAAATGAGACATATTTTTACCAAGGACCAACGTGCAGTTCGATTTTAAAAAGTCAGTCACTTTAAAACAGCTGCGAGATGTATTTGTGTCACTCAGTGCACTCCGGCTATTCTACTAATTTTATCACGTAAATAAACAAATGATAACTCATTGTAGCCATAAATTCAAACTGGCAACGTAGTGTATGCTTCAATTTTAGTGCTAAATTAGAATAGTAATATGCCTAGTGTCAGTCACATTTAGACTCGCGAAGAAATTCAATTTTTTTCATAATGCGGGGCCACAGTCATAATATATTTCTTTAAAGTCAGTACCGCCATTAGACTATTGTTTATTTGCAGTGTTACAGTTACACTTACATAATCATGATTTCGGCTTCAAAGTGCCATTATCAAGTGTTTTAAGTGTTATAAATTGCCTAAGATGGCATACTGTCGTATTAAAATACACTATTAGACACATTGCCTAAGAGTCGATATTTCTGGAGAGCCTACTGCTTTGTTTCATTACTGAGGAAAAAAAACATACATTTAATTTGTCGTAATACGGTCTAAACGCAGATGCAATTCCTCTGGCTCCCACAGCGCACAGTTCCCTCCTAAGAACTGACTGTGTCAGTTGTCCGGCCGGCGCCGCTGAACACAGCAGTTACCCTACCCGACGTACCTCAAT
The DNA here is from genome assembly GCF_023897955.1 of Schistocerca gregaria. Classification (NCBI taxonomy): domain Eukaryota; kingdom Metazoa; phylum Arthropoda; class Insecta; order Orthoptera; family Acrididae; genus Schistocerca; species Schistocerca gregaria. Next base: position 417,013,896 of record NC_064931.1, read on the forward strand.
GGTCATCGCTAAGGTGTATGGTGACACATTTGTACCAGGCCTGCCGTAAGCACGTGGTTGCTAACTCGCCCTCATGCGAATTCGTAGCTCATAGTGTATCTTATGCTTGAGAACACTAAAGAAGAGCCTTGCTGCCGGTCTACACCCCCCCCCCCCCCCCCCCCCCCACACACACACACACTCACACTCGAGTACATTTCGGCTAGTTTCGCTATGCTTTCTCGCCTGGTAGCAACTTTACCTGTCGGAGGACTTGAATCTTTTTTGTGCAGTTCCTCATGACAGAAATTACATATCTATTAAACTTCAGTGTTGGTTCCTTCGGATTTCTTTTCTCTAAAAGTTCAGTTGATAGCCGAGTCCAATACAGGTATCCCTTCCGTAAAACACTTAGCCACCTCACGGGACTGTTGGTGTTGACTGCTCGCAATGCCTAAGGGGCGCACAAATGGTTACTCAATTTCCAGTCTTTTGTGTGCTTTCATGGAGAATTTTATTTATACTGATGGGCAATTGCATTTGAAATAGCTGTAATAATTGAGGAAAAGCAATCCAGTCATAACGTGTCTGGAATGTCATCAGACTTTGACATCGGCGTGAAAGTCAACTGCAGGATGAGCAAGATGCGCGATATCAGTTCGTGTAGCCGCGGCCAGATCATGGGTGCCCGACGCATGGGACGTTCTACCTCTGAGACAGAGCAAGTACTGATCGTCTGACATGCCACCGGCTCGATTTTCCTCATAGTAACTTCTCTCTACCTACAGTGGAGTCTTAGCCCTGCGAGTTGTTCTGTCCGTCCTTAGATGTCTATTTTATTCCTTCCTCTTCTCTTAGATGGTCCTCTCTCGTGTCGATTTGAAACAAACGAAGAAAGTCTACATTAATATGTTACAAGAACACGCTATTCGGCCAGCGTACGGGCTACCAGGTAGCGTTGTGACGCTGCACTATGGGGTCCAGGTAGCGGTCCTGAACGTTTTACATTTGTCGAAGTCACCAGCCATTTACCTAAACCTATCTCGGAAGTAAGGTATTCTGGCTGTCTGACGGAGTTCCGCCGTCGGCAAATCCCGAGGTAGATTTAGACAGAGTAAAAGTTGACTATTGGAGAACGTTGCTCGAAGAAACATTGTTAGTCTTTTTGTAATTGCATGTGTGCTCATCTGCAAAACCTCAATCGATTCTGAAAATAATTCCCATGAAGTACTTGATGCATAGAAATATGTTAGGAATTGTGGTTCTGACGTTTTAGTATCGCCCAAACAGTTGTAAGAGCAATTACTAACTGGTGAGATATTTCTCACGTTCTCGCATATGGATTATGAAACACTGCAGCTGGTACTGCAGTTTCATTATTGCTGTTCCCCGTAACAGTTGCTTTAAGAGTTCTGATTTTATTTTAAGCGTCACACTTCCTTCCGTAGTGAATAGTTTTATAGCAAGATAAATAGTCGTACGAGATGTGGCGTGTCAGCGCAAAGAACAACAGCAGCGTTCATAAATTAATATTATTTCAATTTTCTTGTCTACAAATAAAACATCCATTACTTAAAATGTGCCAGAAAAGGCTCCGGAGGAGGAAGTGGTGCCGAGCCGTTCGACGTTGGTGCGTATAAAGGCTTAGGCGTCGTGGTGGGGCGTAACGTGCGGTGGGGCGCTGAACAGTGGGACGTGCATGTAGAATTCACTCGGTATGTGTTTATCCTCGGCAGGTGCGTCTGTCACTATTATTATGAACATTTTTCCTTGTAATGGTTGTGGTTGTATTTTGCCAGTAGCCGCGTAGCGCCTGACACGAGAGTTATGGTGGTTGGATGGAAGAACAACCGAAACCAGTCACCCTCATGACGATATTCGAGAGGATTCTCCGAAATCAAGCATACCGATGGTGTGGGGACACGCCGAAATCAACCTCTAAGAGAACAGAAAATTGCTTTACGTTTAAAGTTGCTTATTTGCTAGAGTTTTAAGTATCTAAACGTTAAAGTTTTACTGTACAAGAAAATTAGCAAAATTAAATCACATTTATAACAAAAATATTAATTGCTTGGAATAAAAAAAGTTTAAATTTCTTTCGCGAGTATAACGTAGAATCAAGCGAGCTGGTTCATAATTGTAAATACCGGAAAAATTGACTTTTGTCAATTACAGCACCATATACCTCGAAGAGAAAAAAATATTTGGGGTAAACCCCACGTATTTTAGAGGGTAGAATCCGAATCTGCAGCAAAATGAGTGCTTCTAATTTGAAAATACGAAATTAACCTCCCCTCCATGAGGAAAGGGGTGTTGAAGTTGATCAGTTTTAGCACAGAAAGGTGTCCACTTTGAAAATATTAATGTTTTATGTATAACATTTTTTCGCACTACGCGTATTTTTCGAGATATTTAGTTGTTCAGAGTTAAAAGAAACATCCTGTATGAAGGGTGGTCAGAATAAGTCCGAAAAGTATGTAACGGTGTTGCGGTGTAGTTGTGCTGAGAAATAATTTTGAGAAAAAATTCGATACGTTGCTCCGTTTCCGAGTTAATTCGCATTGCCTTTAGCAACTCAGGCCGTTGCGCGCGCATATTCAAACGGCCCGCCAGATAAAATTAGTGTGAGTTGTTCTCATAGCGCAGATGAAAGCGCATGAGATTTCTCAGCCTTTGCTTCGGGTTCGATAGTTACTACCTACCACGCCTCGTCCAAGTTTTGTAAAGTTGTCCTGTTAGATTTTAGGTAACCAAACGAAGATCACTTGAATTTGCGTACAACGGACAACTTCAATGCTAATTAACTCTGAAACATCACAAGATTGGAATTTTTTTTCTTAACAGTTATTTTTCAGCACAGCTTACCCTGCAACACCCTTACAAGCTTTTCAGACTTGTGTTGACCACTTTATATGTTGCGGGATACTGCACACATGTAAACATAAAGTATTTGACAATAAAACTATTAGCTACCAATACAGAGCAGTCTTCCTATTACTTTAAACGGCAGTCTGTCACTTAAAGCAAGATTTCACTTCCACACTCGTTCGCCTCGTTAACTCACAAACAAATTGTTACCTTCCAAATTAACCTCATTTTCACTGACGTGCGACAGTATTATGAACACTGTCAACCACGAGACTGAATACCGCTTGGAGGTGTTGCGCACACGTAACGCTGTGTATTAAGTACACTGAATCGCCAAAGAAACTGTTACAGGCATGCGTATTCAAATACAGAGATATGTAAACGGGCAGAATACGGCGCGGCGGTCAGCAACGCATATATAAGACAACAAATGTCTGACACAGTTGTTAGATCGGTTAATGCTGCTACAATGGCAGGTTATCAAGATTTAAGTGAGTTTGAACATGGTGTTATAATCGGCGCACGAGCGATGCGACACAGCATCTCCGAGGTAGCGATGAAGTGGGGATTTTCCCGAACGTGCATACCATGAATATCAAGATTCCGGTAAAACGTCAGATCTCCGACATCGCTACGGCCAGAAAAAGATCCTGCAAGACCGGGAATCGTTCAACGTGACAGAAGTCCAACCCTTCCGCAAATTGCTGCAGACTTCAGTGCTGTGCCATCAACAAGTGTCAGCATACGAACCATTCAACGAAACATAATTGATATGGGCTTTCTGAGCCGAAGGCCCACTCTTGTACCACTGATAACTGCACGACAAAAAGCTTTACGCCTCGTCTGGGCCCGCCAACACCGACACTAGACCGTCGATGACTGTAAACATGTTTCCTGGTCGGAAAAGCCTCATTTCAAGATGTATCGAGCGGATGGACGTGTACGGATATGGAGCAACCTCATGAATCCATGGACCTTGCATGTCACCGGGGGACTGTTCAAGCTGATAGAGGCTCTGTAATGGTGTGGGGCGTATGCAGCTGGAGTGATAAGGAAGGGACCCCTGATACGTCTAGATGCGACTCTGACAGGTGATACGTACGTAAGCATCCTGTCTGATCACCTGCGTCCATTCATGTCCATTGTGCATTCCGACGGACTTGGGCAATTCCAGCAGGACCATGCGACACCCTACACGTCCAGAATTTCTACAAAGTGGCTCCGGGAACACTTTTCTGAGTTTAAACACTTCCGCTGGCCACTAAACTCCCCAGACGTGAAAATTACTGAGCAAATCTTGGATGCCTTGCAATGTACTGTTCAGAAGAGATCTCCACTCCGTCGTACTCTTACGGATTTATGGACAGCCCTGCAGTATTCATGGTGTCAGTTACCTCCAGCACTACCCCCGACATTTGTCGAGTTTCTGCCACGTCGTGTTACGGTACTTCTGCGTGCTCGCAGTGGCCCTACACGATATTAGACAGGTATACCAGTTTCTTCAGCTCTTCAACGTAGATGCAACGTGTGAACAACCCAGCCTATAATCCGAAATTGTTTCACTGCGGAAGACGGTCCCTCTTTATAACTGACGAAAGTACACTGAAATGAAAGATATTGAGGTAAGTGATTGCGAAGTAAAAGATCCCCGAAAATCGCCCAACGGTGGATAGGCATCTGAATCTGCCGACTTACTTATTAAGTTCTAAAGAGATTCTATGAAAGAACTTGGGGCCCTTATAGCAGCACATTTTCGTACGTCGATGGAGCGACGAAGGGTTGCAGGTAGCCGCAAAAAGCCGCAAGTAATTTTCATTTTTAAGAAGTGTTATACGAACAGAAGCACATAATTATAGGCCCGTAGAACTAACGTCAGTCTATTCTAGAACTGCGGATTAAATTTCATGGACGTATATGATGACCTTTTTGAAAAGCGAGAAATCTCGTGTTTAGGAGCCATCATTCACCATGTATTCCGCACAGTGAGATCTTGTGAAACTCAGCTCGCTCTTTTCGTCCATGAGGCCCAGACGGTAGTGTATAAAATCACCGTGTTCTTTTGACTGCCGAAACGCATTGGGAACAAAATACGAGGTTGCAGAATATCGGACCAGTTTTGAGACGTGATTTCGAATTTATTATCGGTGGGATCCTGGATCAGTATCACTCGGTTATACCAATTTTTCAGTATCACTATATGTGAGAAACGGTAGCTTTGATTTGATGTTAAACGCGTCACACGCTTTTTACAGCTTTCCTGCATTGGGCATGGTTTGAATAGTGAACCAACACCTTTTTAATTATAAAACAGTGCGTGTAGCGTTCATATAAAACAATATAGCGATGATAATGAGTAATGCTACTCCTTGCTAGGCTCCAAAGTTTTGTTTTTAAGTAAAAGGTAGGGCATATTCCATGATTTTCGACTTGGAAAAATGTCATTCACTAGTGCTCAGAATACTGAATACTATGCATATTAACATATACTTTTCATAATTTTTCTCAAATATATGAACATGTTCCAGTTTGGTGGGAAAAGGGCTGTCAGCAAAATTTAATGAACCTGAATAAGGAAGATAATTAGATACACGGTCCACAGGGACACCTGCAGGATACGATCCAGTTATAAATGAGCATCTGAAATAATAATTATCGTTCTTTGAATTGACATTTACCAAGAATGTTTGTCTGAAATCACGTTAGGTAATTTTCTATATTTTCTCACAAAAATACTTTATTTACATACACACTAAAGCAAAGTTTCAGAATTTATTTTAACCACCATCCGGAATGTCGCACTTTGAAAGACTCCTTTCTTAAACATTCGACCGTAACATTGGTTGAATTCCATTCTACAGACAGCAATAGAATAGCGTTCTTGCTATTCATATTCATTTCTAATTCACGAGACCTGGTCAGTAGGAACTTGCGAAGGAGTGTGATGTTCATGTTCAGTGGTTGGTTGAACTCGTGTAATCTGTTTTCAAAACCTGGAAGACAAAACTCGATTGTCTAATCTTAAATTCAGAATCGTCATACTGATTTAAGAGTCTCATAATTGATTTAAACCGCTTTGTTGATGATTCACCCTTTATTTACAGTTAAAAAGTCTTAGTCTTATGGTTAGAAACAGCTATAATCTTTTTCACCGATAATATGCAGTTGTTGCTATGAGTAGAGGTCATTATTCTGTAAATTCTGTAATTCACCAGATCAGCCACCGAATTTCAATGACCTATCTCCTTTAGAAAGTGGTACACTTCTTCTGGGTGCGTTTTGTAGCTGCATCATGGACGAAGAAGAATATTGTAAATTAAGAACACTCTTTTAAAAAGGGATGGGCATTAGACATTTACTCTTAACGTCCATTACACTGCTGAAGAGTGTTATGTATGTATGCCAAAAATGTTTCGATGATAATGACCTCAGGGTTCATTCATAGACCTGTGTGACAAATATCAGTGATAACATAAGCTTTAAATATTGACACAGACTGTGGAACATTGATTATTATTGCTATCGTGCTCGGTATTTTATACATTTATTTCTGCTGATTAAGAGTCAAAGACAACCACGAAGGAAGGAAGGAAGATTAGAATTTAACGTCCCATATACAGTTGAAACGTCCCCTTAGAAATATTATACATGACTGTGTTTAAACTGACACACAAATTTTTTGCGCAATGCAATCTGACTTTCAAAAATCCCTACAAAAGAATGGCCCTGACTAACATTAACCTATACCTTTCACAAGTCACTTACCTCGCCAAAAATCTTCGTTACTCGAACTGCTGCAATACAGCGAGCGCCACTACTGCCAGCTAAATAAAAGATTCAAACTACTGAAGGCACTAACTACTGATAGGCATAATTAGCAAATGAAAGATTTTGATAGAGAACAAACAATGTATTTACCTTACTAGTGTTCAAAAGTCATAATATCGTAATATATATAGCAGTTCATGACATCCAGTGTTATAAATTTCAAAACTCAACCATTTCTCTCCCCACATCCACCACTGCTGGCGGCTCACCTCCAACTGCGCAACGCTATGCGCTGTTCACAGCCAACAGCCCAACACGACAATGGCAGACAACAATGCAAACTAGTCACAGACTGCACACAGCACAGCCAGTGATTTTCATACAGAGCGCTACGTGGCGTTACCAATATAAAAACCTAAACAGCGTACTTACACAGTGATGTCATTAGAGACGGAGAAACAGCTCGGATTACGAAAGCATTCGGAAGGAAATAGGCCGTGTCATTTTCAGAGGAACCATATCGGCTTTTGCCTGAAACTGTTTAGGGTAACCACGGAAAACCTACATCTGTAACTGTTCGCGCAGCTCCCCCCGTCGGAAGTTCGAGTCCTCCCTGGCGCATGAGTGAGTGTGTTGTCCGTAGTAAGTTAATTTAAGTTAGATTATGTAGTGTGTAAGCTTACGAACCGATGACGTCAGCAGTTTGGTCCCATAAGATCTTACCACAAATTTCTAGTTTACTAAATCTGGACTGCCGGACGGGGATTTCAACCGACATTCTCCCGAATGTGGAGTTCAGTGTGCTAGCCATTGCGCCACCGCGTTAGCGCAGACAGAACCAATGACAAGCTGTAGCTTCTGGTGTAATCAAATTTGCACGTACGTGTCTTGCATCTCATATTATACAGAGACATGAACTGAGAAGATGACATTGCAGCACGTATTTGAAAAAGTCCCAGAGAAATCTCTCACGTCGTAAACATGACAGCTCGATCAAAGTCAATAACGCTATTGTTCGCCTATTCTGTAAGTTTCAGTATCACCTTTCGTCCCTATGTGTTTGAATATTGTCACATTTAACGGCAAAATCCTTTCCTAGGTGTAAGTATGCCTTGGAGGGTTTCCATGCATTAGAGACAACGTGTAACTGAAGCTCACAGCTACACGCACTAAGCAACAGCGTGGTCAAATACGGAGCACTTTATTGAACTAAATATGGTGGGCAGTTTAGCTCATCAGTCTGAACCGCACTAATGACGCGGCAATGAAATTTATGTCTGCGCCTGGGTGTGATGAGCCGTGAGGCACCAAGAACAGTCAATTTTATACATTTTCTACACATCAACGAAGTCTGTTAACTTCCTCGTAGAGCAATCACTACAATAAATTATGTCAATGACGCGCTAGGAGTATCGTGGATTCTGCCCCTGGTCGCGTTGATCTTATTCCCTGTTTGGAAGGAAAGCATCTAATTGAAAACGAGAAGATATCATAGTCACCTAAAAAAAATGACTCTGAGCACTATGGGACTTAACTTCTGAGGTCATCAGTCCCCTAGAAATTAGAGCTACTTAAACCTAACTAACCTAAGGACATCACGCACATCCATGCCCGAGGCAGAATTCGAACCTGCTACCGTAGCGGTCGCGCGGTTCCAGACTGTAGCTCCTAGAACAGCACAGCCACTCCGGCCGGCAGTTACCTAAAAGATATAACAATTACCGTGTCGCTCGTAATACTACCGCAATACAAATGAATCTTTTTTAAATACTATTTTTTCACGTTGAATCATTTGGTCCACTTTCGCGTCCCGGTCGGTAAACTGGTGTGGTAAGTTGCCATTTAATCCAATATAACCCAGATAGTGTCGGAGTTCTGGAAGCATATTTTATGTGACAGTTAGTGATAGGTTAAAGCTGGACCCGATTAAAATTGATTTTACTTTATTAGGCGTTGCCGACCGTGGTGACCGAGCGGTTCTAGGCCCTTCAGTCTGGAACCGCGCGGCCGCTACGGTCGCAGGTTGGAATCCTGCCTCGGGCATGGATGTGTGTGATGTCCTTAGGGTAGTTAGGTTTAAGTAGTTCTAAGTTCTAGGGGACTGATGACCTCAGCAGTTAAGTCCCATAGTGCTCCGAGCCATTTGAACCATTATTAGGTGTTTTTAATTTAATGTGTTTAAATTAATGTACGTAGCAGATCTAACTCCGTAAGTCCAACTTCAAGAATTATTACAAGAGCAGTTAACCATTTTCCTTTCTATAATTAAAATATTTGTAAATTACTGCGTTTGTCACATCAATTGGAAACATATAGAGCAGGAACCAAAGCACTCGTGAAGCGTTGAATTAGACCCACATAATTACACTGTCCAGTTACATTAAAGTGACCACCGGTCAAAAGCCTGAATAACCATATTTTGGCATCGGGTACCACAGCGCCACGTGCAGGCAGAGAATGGATTCTGGAAGATCCTGACAGGGATATGGAGCCATGCCGCCTCCAGTGCCGTGGCCAGCTGTACCAGTGTCTGGCCCAATCTAGGTGGTCCCAAACATTTTCGATTGGGCTTAAATCCGAAGAGTTTCGTGGCCAGGGGAGTACGGTAAATTCATCCTGGTGTTCATCAAACCACGCACGTACACGGCGAGCTGTGTGTCACGTTGCATTATGTCGAGGAAAAACAAACACCATGTAGGGGTGGACGTGGTCCCTAATGATACATGCATACTCATGGTGATCCATTGTGCCATCTAGCACGACGAGATCACCCAGGGAATGCCACGAAAACATCTCCCAGACCATGTCGCTCCCTCCTCTGCCCTCAACCTTTCCGACGAGGAGTGTTTGCTTTCAGACGTTTCACTGTAAACACGCCATGGCCATCTGTTGCTAGTCAGTGGACCTTGATTTTTGGCACTGGCGTGCAAAATTCCAGCTTTCGTAAATGACGAACAGCAGTCAATATGAGTGCAGGACCAGGAGCCTGCTGCGAAAACCCATACGCAGCAACGTCCACTGAAAGGTCATCGAGGAGACACTATTGGTGACCCTTCGTCCATCTGCGTGGTCAGTTGCTCAGCAATTGCACGTCTGTTCGCCCGCATACAGGGTGAGTCACCTAATGTTACCGCTGGATGTATTTCGTAAACCACATCAAATACTGACGAACCGATTCCACAGACCGAACATGAGGAGAGGAGCTAGTGTAATTGTTTAATACAAACCATACAAAAATGCACGGAAGTATGTTTTTTAACACAAACCTAGGTTTTTTTTAAAAATCGAACCACGTTAGTTTTGTTAGCACATCTGAACAAAATCTGAACATATAAACAAATACGTAATCAGTGCCGTTTGTTGCATTGTAAAATGTTATTTACATCCGGAGATATTGTAACCTAAAGTTGACGCTTGAACCTCCAATGTTCAGTTGCGTGTTGTAACAAACACGGGCCACGGTCGGCGAGCAGCATCTGCAGGGACATGTTTACGATGACGACCGTGTTTACGAGTGTGGCTGTAGTGCACTGTTGTTGTTTGGTCTAGCTGTCGCAGTGTCTGCATGTAGCGCTTGCTGCTATTGTTATTCTGCATTCGTCTCCGCACGCAGACCAACTGTAGTACACCGTGTTACCAGACGTCTGTGATAGTGTAGTGTTGTAGGAACTGTGACCATGGTGTATTCGAACTCTGAAAAGGCGGAGATGATACTCATCTATGGCGAGTGTCGACGAAATGCAGCTGAAGCCTGCAGTGTGTATGCAGAACGGTAACCGGACAGAGAGCATCCAACGTGCCGCACATTGCAAAACATCTACCGCCAACTGTATGCAACAGGTATGGTCGTAGGACGCAAACGGGTCCGTAACAGGCCCGTCACAGGAGAAGCGGGTGCAGTTGGTGTGTTAGCTGCTGTTGCCATGAACCCACACATGAGTACACGGGACATTGCGAGAGCCGGTGGACTGAGTCAAAGTGGTGTCATGCGCATACTGCATCGTCACCGCTTTCACCCGTTTCATGTGTCGCTACATCAGTAATTACATGGTGATGACTTTAATCATCGAGTGCAATTCTGTCAATGGGCATTAACAGAGAATGCGTTGCAGTTCTACCTGTTTACCGATGAAGCGGGTTTCACAAACCACAGGGCAGTGAATCTACGGAACTTGCATTACTGGTCCGTGGACAATCCTCGCTGGCTCAGACAGGTAGAGCGACAGCGACCGTGGAGTGTAAATGTATGGTGCGGAATCATTGGCGACCACCTCATTGGTCCTCATTTCATTGCAGGGGTCCAAACAGCTGCAACATACATCACGTTTCTACAGAATGATCTGGCAACGTTGATCGAAAATGTCCCACTGGAAACGCGTCGACTTATGTGGTATCAGCATGATGGTGCACCTGCACATTCCGCAATTAACATTAGGCTGACCCTTGACAGGATGTTCGACGGGCGTTTCATAGGACGTGGAGGACGCATAAATTGGCCAGCCCGTTCTCCTGATCTTACACCTCTGGACTTCTTTCTGTGGGGTACGTTAAAGGAGAATGTGTACCGTGATATGCCTACAACCCCAGAGGATATGAAACAACGTATTGTGGCAGCCTGCGGCGACATTACTCCAGATGTACTGCGGCGTGTACGACATTCATTACGCCAGAGATGCAATTGTGTGCAGCAAATGACGGCCACCACATTGAACATCTATTGGCCTGACATGTCGGGACACACTCTATTCCACTCCATAATTGAAAACGGAAACCACATGCGTTCGTGTAAGTCACCCCTCATGGTAATGGACATGTGCGTCAGTGAAAAAGACCAATAAAAAGGTGTTAGCATGTGGACGTAATGTGCTGTTCCAGTCTCTTCTGTACCTAAGGTCCATCACCGTTCCATTTGGATCCCTACGTAATTCGGTGCTCTCCGATACACACGATCGAACAGCGGAAGAGTGGTACTCAAGCATCAACTTTAGGTTACAATATCTCCGGATGTAATTAACATTTTACAATGCAACAAACGGCACTGATTACGTATTTGTTTATATGTTCAGATGTGATAACAAAACTAACGGGGTTCCATTTAAAAAAACGTAGGTTTGTGTTAAAAAACATACTTCCGTGCATTTTTTATGGTTTGTATTAACCAATTACACTAGCCCCTCTCCTCACATCCGGTCTGTGGAATCGATTCTTCAGTATTTGATGTGGTTTACGAAATATATCCAGCGGCAATGTTAGGTGACTCACCCTGTATACATGCGCAGCCGTCGTTAAACACTGTCATCTATGGCCCGTTGTGCACCACAGTTGCCTCGGCGCCAGTTTTGGGTAGTGCCTTTTTGCAATACACGGAATACAGTTTAAGTCCATTTCAGAAATGGTTCCACCCTTGGCCCGAAAGCCAATGATCATGCTATTTTGGCCGTCAGATAAACCGCTCCATTACCACATTATAACAACGACTGCATTACTTTCTGCGTCCTCCGACAGGGTTTATATACCCTCCACGGCTAGTGGTACCACATGCTGTCTCTGAGTGGTTACTGTACACTGACGTCGAACATAGGTGGTGGTCACATTAATATGACTGGATCGATTAGTAGCCATGTTGACTTCGGCCGTATGGACTCCACGTGAAACTGAAATCGTTGAGAAGGCATCATCATTAATGGCAGTTGCGGGCTTTCAAACAATATGTATGAAAGGTGTGATGGTGTGGCCCTCAACTACGTACCCTCCAAGTCAGAGTTGCAATATTAAAAGTTTTGGCTGGTTTCGTTGTCTAGGGGCTGGGATTCGTAGTTGCCGCATTACAGGCCAAATACTGCTGAGTCTACAGTATACGATAAGAATACACATATGAGTCGAATGGTCGAAGGTTTCTATCACTGTGCAATTGAGATTTATGAAAGTAAAATATAAATTCATAAATGAAAGATTGCAATTAAATAAATCTGCAGGTACTATGTTAACGACTTTAAATGATGAGTATGATAGTAGAAGTAGTTTTGAGAATGTGGTATATTTCTGAAAAACACTTGTTGGTGTCGATGGTCCAGCAATTAAATAAAATATAAGTTGAATGACAGGGAAATAGTAGATTCCTACTGCACTTAATTAGTTATGAACAACAGCATAGATCGCGAGATATTCACTTCTAAATGCACACTACATCTTCACTGTAGAAGCTACGGAAATCTCACAAATGCACAAGTCGGCACTCCGAAGTCTTCCTATCTCTCGCGATCACGCGCAAACTGCAACAATGTCCAAGTCTTTCCACGGACTCTGCGTCCGTCGCGTCCATCACTTCCCGTGTCCTGTGTGACTGTCCCTCAGGCCGCACTGCCCAGAACTACCCAGTGTCCTCTCCGGAAACGATGCTCCTCCCCAACCTCGATGCGTCTCTCTTAGTAACGAGTACTGTGATTGGCTAGAGCGCTCCCTCCATGTCTCCAAGCCAATGTGCACTCACAAACATACTGAAATACATACGAAATACTGGATTTACATTTAAATAACTTGAAATTAAATAAATATTCCTACGGCTGTACCACAAACACGCTCTAACACAGCTTATTAAATACATAAACAAATTAAATAAACATATATCAAAGGAATAGTAGTAACAAAAGGTAGGCCAGTAGCCTAATGTCTCTGTGGTTTCTAAAACACAGTAAATATTTAACCAAATTCTTCATGAATAGTATATATCGGATATAAACAAAGACATAGATGAATAAATATATTTGTAAGCATAATGGTACTGTTTCTTCGTGTAACTGTGGAGTACTTATGTCCTGACGCGATCGATAGTAATTGGCCACTTTGACCTCCAATAACTCATGTACTATTTAAGTTACATGCCTGTAATTCCTACCAATGTAGGTTTACACTAATAGCTTTCTAAAGACACATTGGATCGACGAAATCGGATGAAGCGTTTCGATTTTGGAAATTCGTTGCTGGGTGTTACTTGTATAATTTACCGTCAGATACTATACGTGTTGCTTTTTGAGGGGCCTTGATTCATCTGGCTACTATTAATTTCTATACGAGCTGTGAAGTGTCTGCCATTAAAGTTTCACCAAGTCCGCCATATTTGGCCCTCCCAACTCACAGCGTCACCAAGGAATTCCCAGCCACGTGCTTAATGGGCCACACGCTGGGGCTCCCCTCCTGCTCAGCTAACGTTAGGCACCACGTGGTTGCTGCCGGGGCGCGGCTTTGACGAGCGTCCTGTGCGGCCGCCTCAACTCCGAACATATAATATTTCCAGGGCGCCAAAACTCGCCCGTTACCTCACCCAGCTCAGTCGCCGTCAACAACTTACGCAGATTGATGGTAACTGCGTACAAGTCACACATATCTCGCTCGATTGGTTCCCAGATGATGCTCACTATATTTGTGGTATGGTAGCGTTGGTGTGAGGGTAAGGTTACACAAGCACATTCATGACCGTGAAGGGTTTCTTCCCGTATCGTTCGCCTGAGAGAGTCATCAGGAGACGAACCTGTTTCCTCATTTTATTTCATGGAAACACGTCCAGCATGAGATTATATCCATCATCTGCGTCAATAGTGTTCTGTTGGCGATAGGAAGCATCACCTGATCTGCTTCACGACAAGTTCGTATCCTTCCTTTCAGTTGTTGAAAATGTTGGAACTGAGTCACGCGGCCAATATTTTGGGTGAACATTAAGGATTTAGTACATCGTTACTAGGGGAAAATCGATACGATACCTGCTGTGAAGTACTGATATTAGTAAAATATCAGTTGAAAAGTATGGAATAAAGATCTATGGTTATCCAGTTGAAATTACTCGATACCAAGAAGAATCGATTCTTTTTCCATATCCTTATGTGGAAGGATCTCGGAAATGGACACCTACAATATGGACGGGATAGACTGCGCTCATATCGTCCGTGTTACCCATTCTACAGGGTGTCCATAGTTAAAGCTCCAGTTTTAAAGCGCTGTAGAAAGAGAACCACTGCTCAGAATGACATCAAATTTGAACAGCATGTTATTGACACAGTGGGAAACGTCACGAAACAAAAAAATAAAAAAATACGAAAATGTGACCAATAGCTGGGCGCTATAAGTGTCAGAATATGCTCACCAATAGTCGCTAGACGGCCAACATAACTATCTCCGTGAAGGTTCTCGCGGCGTTGGTGAGCGTCTTTTACAAGAACAGTGACTGTGTGCCAGTAGACCAGCAGAAGTTCCGGACACTGAAGGGTATGAAAAACGGCATATGCTAAGGAGCTGGAGAAAATGATTACAAAATTCGAAAAGATACGTCAGTTGATGTGCAGTGTGGAAGAGGGAAGAAGGGAGTTGATCCGGCGTCTGTCGAAGACATGACCACAGTATTGCAGGAGGAGTCGAGCGGTGGCACGTTGAATTGCCGAACGTTGGACATGCGTGCGAGTAAGGTGCACAAAACCCTACGAAACATCCTGCATTACTATCCATGTAAAATGGCTCGTGTTCAGGAGTTGCTTCCTGCTGACCTGCCAGCAAGGCAAACGTTCGCTCTGGTATTTCTTGTTCGCATGGAGATGGGCGCTTGCAGAATGTCTGTCAGTGAACAAAAGCACGGTGAGTCGTTGGACGGGGCGTCTGTTATCATCAAACCAGGTGGCGCAAAACAGTCCGATCTTCTGCGTGCTTGCGGGCTGCACTCAGCTGTGACGTGTGGATATTCCCATTCGAGGTGATCAATGGATCACTCTCAGAAACCTCGTTGCCCAACTAGACGACTCTGTTGGTAGTGCTGACACATGCGTCGCCTGGGTGGGATACTCAAACGTGTCTGCTAGCTGGATTCCTCGCCGCCTAACGGAAGACTATCCACAGCTTCCATCTGTTTGGCCCAATGAAAGATGCACTCTGCGGGGAGCAGTACGTGGGCGATGGAGAGGCTTTTGGTGCACCAATACGTTGTCTGCAAAGTTGACCAGTAGAGTGGAACCATACGAGCGTACAGGTCCTCCCGGTAAGGTGGCGTAAGGCCTTCGCATTGAACGGAGATTATGTTGAAAAATAGGGCTTTGTAGCCAAAAGAGAATGAAAAAATGTGGATTTATTGGAATCCTGAATAAAACCAATCTGCTTTCTGCAAAAAATATGATGCGCTACTTATTGAACGCCCCTTGTAGAAGAGCAGCTTCTAGCGTTTGTCACTGTGAGTTAAGGGACTTCAACCCTTGCTGCGAGCGTACAAGTTCATATCGCTAACTTTACGCCAAAAATTTGCTCTGAGACGCATGAGCGAAAACTTTATCGAGTTTAGCGCCCTCCTCGAATATTACTCCATCTGTGGCGCGCAGGCGCATGTGGAATGGTAGTACTACATGCACGCTCTCTGTCGGAATGCGAGCTCGCGGAGTTCAAATTCGTATTTTAGATTAATAAAAGTGACTGTCGCTAGAGGTGACATTAGTGATAAATTTTTTTTTTCTGTTGAGCCCCACGCCTTATCCAGTTAAAAGCCGCCATCGCGATTAATAAGATCTTCCGCCAGAAGTATTTCCACCGATTTCTTAATAACGGAATGCTAAAAGCATCTCGTCGAGGCCAAGATTTCCGTGGCAGAATAATTCATAGGATATTCCGTAGAGATACAGTGCTTGGCTGTAGCCGATTTATTGGTCGGCCAAGGGCGAGTGGGATCATGTTCAACACACTTTTAACGTAATGTGCGTGTTGTCTGACCACACTGCCAAGGTATTATGTTGATTCCAGCCTCTACAGTCCCATATTGTCCTTTATCGAACCAAGAAGAGCACAAGTCTTTTTATTTGGCCGGGAGATTACTGTGACATCATGTTTCCTTAAGATTTTGCCTAATTTCAGCGACATATTGCTGACATATAGGAGGGACGCCCTGAACTTGAAACGACCTTTCTCCTTTTGATCTAGCGCATTGTCACGTGCCACGAAAGACTTGGCTTCGACGAGACCCTTCTGACTTTCAGTTATAAAGGAATCGGGGGAAATGCGTTTGGCGGAAAATCTTATTTATCGTGATGGTGGCTTTCAACTGGTTAAGGCATGTGGCCCGGCGATTCCATTAATATCTTCAGAGAGGTGTTCTTGGCTTAATTCCGCTGAGAATTACTGCACTAACTACACCAAAATAAAGAAAATCTTTTTTCAGCTTGATAGTGATGAATCAGATACTATCGAAACTGTGAAAGTGGTATTTACAGATATATTCTCTGGAAACTTGCCATACATCAATGCCAACTTTTCAGTGGCATCAAAAGTTATCACAAGACTGGAAGCTGCTGGTACTCAACTGTGGGCCCCCCTGTGTATTGTGCGACATGTGCAGACCTGAGTTGGGTCAAGCTTGTGGTTATGTGGCTGACAAAGTGAACAACAAATTGCAAAGTGTTCTCCAGTGGAATGTTGGATATTCTTTCACGTACGAAATTAGTGACAGTCTTTCTGGGAATTTCACAATATTTGAAGACAGTGAACCAAAGCCAGCCTGCAGCGACCTCGTCGCCTTCAAATGCGCTCCTATTTCGTTATGTGATGTGGAGAGGAGCTTTTCTAGGTGAATAACAATCCTAAGAGACAACTTTAGATCTTTGAAAATGGAAAACCTGAAAATGCACCTTCTGATCCAGTGCAACTCTGCAGAAACTGAAGACTGATAAGTGGTATTAACTAATTTCGAATACGTTAAACAAGTGGTGTGCAGTTGGTTTCATTGTTTCGATAGATATTATTGTTTTCGTTGTAACTCGTGCTTTTACAGACGTTAAAAATAATTATAAACTAATTTCAAACACTGCAAAGAATAAGTACTATATTCACATATGCATTCGGTATTACACTTTGTATAAACAATCAATAAGAGTATTTTTAAATAATCTTTGTGAGTCATATATTATTTTAAGATCATATTTGTATAAATTTTACGTCCTAAATGCTTGCATAGTTTGCTCCATCTTAGGTCATTAAAATCTGAGCTCTACTAATCACACGACTAACGACCGTTAATTTTATTAATTTGGCATCTGAATATAAACTCCTCGAGCACGCATTCCGCCAGAGAGTGTACATGTAGTATCACCATTACATCTGCGCCCGCACACCGCAGATGGAACAATATTTGAAGAGGGTGCTAAACTTGACAAAGGGCACTCATGTTGTGGCTGCCTTTGCGCTGCTTCTACGTGTCAATTTCTGGTATAAAGATAGTATTGTGAACTAGCAATCCAGTGCAAAACACTCACCTAAAGATGGCTGAGTAGTTGCCAGCCGAAATATCGTTGCAAGAAGTGGCTGAAATCCGAAAACTTCATGGAATAAAGGGGTTTATTTTGAAAATTGGTTTTATTTTTGGTGAAGCATCATGTCAAAAATTATGTTACATTGCTAAAAAGAGTTATGAATATTAATACCAGGGTTTCTATTAGACATGTAAGGCAGGGGCTCACGAGCTATGCCCGGGCCCGGGCCCGAGTGCCAAAGCCCTCAGCCTCGCTTCCCATTTCCCACACCGACACGCCACGCTGAGCGCGAGGAAGGGGAAGAGGGGAAAACAGCGGAGGCACCGCATTTAAATTGCAATGCATTCGCACTGCATGCGACTTCGATTTATGAGTCAATTCCTCAACAATATAGATCACAAACGAAACAAGTTTTAATTAATTATTTTTGTTTTTATTTGGTGCAAACTGTCGGCATCCTCACAGACGCAGAGAATTTCACAGAGTTTTGCACTCAACCTACCGCCTGATCGTGACTTAAGCGGTCTCATGATCGAAAAAAGGTCCTTCACATAAATATGTCGTTGGAAATAATGTAGCACTTTTACAGTCTGATGGTGGAGACTTGGAAAATCCGCCCGAGGAAAGCAATGTAGACGTCCTGGACAATTTTGACGTAAAAAGATTTGTCAGTGAAACAGGAATTACATCTACAGCTACATCTACATGACTACTTTTCAATTCACATTTAAGTGCTTGGCAGAGGATTCATCGAACCACAATCATACTATCTCTCTACCATTCCACTCCCGAAGAGCGCGCGGGAAAAACGAACACCTAAACCTTTCTGTTCGAGCTCTGATTTCTCTTATTTTATTTTGATGATCATTCCTACCTATGTAGGTTGGACTCAACAAAATATTTTCGCATTAGGAAGAGAAAGTTGTCGACTGAAATTTCGTAAATAGATCTCGCCGCGACGAAAAACGTCTTTGCTTTAATGACTTCCATCCCAACTCGCGTATCAAATCTGCCACACTCTCTCCCCTATTACGTGATAATACAAAACGAGCTGCACTTTTTTTGCACCTTTTCGATGTTCTCCGTCAGTCTCACCTGGTAAGGGTACCACACCGCGCAGCAAAATTCTAACAGAGGACGAACGAGTGTAGTGTAAGCTGTCTCGCAGGTCAATCAGCTACGTCTGTACATGCACAGGGCACTTTCAACTGAAATGGCAAACCGTCTCGAAAACAGCTCGAAATGAGATGTAAGACTGACAGTGTCTTCAAAACCCTTACAAATCTACCCATTTAATTCTTGCAAGGCCACAATGAATTCTTCAAACGTCGGGCTTTCTTTAACGCCAGAGAGCATAGGGAACTGGACTCTCTTTGTCACAATGTGTCCTCTCTACAACGCGATTTTCTTTTTAATTGCATCCCAATCATATCAGAAAGAAGGTACCTTGTAATGTTTTACTGTGGGCAGTGTGCAGTCAAATCTCCTGAAAATGCGAAGTCTGCAATCCATTCCGGATGTTCTAACTTTCGTTCTTGCACTCCTTTTTGCTTCATAAATTCAGCAAGGCGAATTTTAAATCGAAAAATCTTATCAGGCATGCCCATGCCCCGTGAATTAACCAACGTACTTTGTAGTAATATATGGAGTCTCCATATTTTTCGTTCATTTCCAATGAAAACTATTGCAACTGACAATGGAATAATGGGTGCGACTTCACGAATTTTACTATTCGGTCTAAGTGCTCCACGCCTGCAGATTTAGTACAAAGTACTTATGGATGTACAGAACAATGAATCCCGTCTGTAAATCGTTGTAATTTATTGCTCTTTCATTGGCATATAAATACACTCCTGGAAATGGAAAAAAGAACACATTGACACCGGTGTGTCAGACCCACCATACTTGCTCCGGACACTGCGAGAGGGCTGTACAAACAATGATCACACGCACGGCACAGCGGACACACCAGGAACCGCGGTGTTGGCCGTCGAATGGCGCTAGCTGCGCAGCATCTGTGCACCGGCGCCGTCAGTGTCAGCCAGTTTGCCGTGGCATACGGAGCTCCATCGCAGTCTTTAACACTGGTAGCATGCCGCGACAGCGTGGACGTGAACCGTATGTGCAGTTGACGGACTTTGAGCGAGGGCGTATAGTGGGCATGCGGGAGGCCGGGTGGACGTACCGCCGAATTGCTCAACACGTGGGGCGTGAGGTCTCCACAGTACATCGATGTTGTCGCCAGTGGTCGGCGGAAGGTGCACGTGCCCGTCGACCTGGGACCGGATCGCAGCGACGCACGGATGCACGCCAAGACCGTAGGATCCTACGCAGTGCCGTAGGGGACCGCACCGCCACTTCCCAGCAAATTAGGGACACTGTTGCTCCTGAGTCGCTTCTGCCTTGGTGCCAATGATGGTCGTATGAGTGTTTGGCGCCGTGCAGGTGAGCGCCATTATCAGGACTGCATACGACCGAGGCACACAGGGCCAACACTCGGCATAATGGTGTGGGGAGCGATCTCCTACACTGGCCGTACACCTCTGGTGATGGTCGAGGGGACACTGAATAGTGCACGGTACATCCAAACCGTCATCGAACCCATCGTTCTACCATTCCTAGACGGGCAAGGGAACTTGCTGTTCCAACAGGACAATGCACGTCCGCATGTATCCCGTGCCACCCAACGTGCTCTAGAAGGTGTAAGTCAACTACCCTGGCCAGCAAGATCTCCGGATCTGTCCCCCATTGAGCATGTTTGGGACTGGATGAAGCGTCGTCTCACGCGGTCTGCACGTCGAGCACGAACGCTGGTCCAACTGAGGCGCCAGGTGGAAATGGCATGGCAAGCCGTTCCACATGACTACATCCAGCATCTCTACGATCGTCTCCATGGGAGAATAGCAGCCTGCATTGCTGCGAAAGGTGGATATACACTGTACTAGTGCCGACATTGTGCATGCTCTGTTGCCTGTGTCTATGTGCCTGTGGTTCTGTCAGTGTGATCATGTGATGTATCTGACCCCAGGAATGTGTCAATAAAGTTTCCCCTTCCTGGGACAATGAATTCACGGTGTTCTTATTTCAATTTCCAGGAGTGTATTTGAATTCTCTCTGCATGGTCCTGTAATGTCGTTTCATAGCAAATAAGCAGTACTCGTCGTTTATGTAAATTGAGAATTCGCATCCCTTTCTTCTGTCATTTCCGTTCATTTTAAATGATTGTGACGAAACATCGCTAGAGTGACTCTTTTTGCGTAAACAGCCACTTGACCTGTTAACGTTCATCATACCACGAACAAATAGCTAAGGGTAAACAGCTCTGACACCACGGTTCTGCCGAACTCAGAGAGTTGCGCCGATCGAAAAATGCCGCACAGCAGTGCTAAATGAAATGTTGCGCTATGCCGATACTTCCGAGAAGCACCAAGCAAAGGCGATTGATAGGCCGGACCTCGGCACATCCGCGGCCCGCACGCGCTGTGCACGTGAAATTCGGCTCACCGTGGCCCGCCCTGATGCAGTGACTTGCGTTTAGCAAGTGTAAAATTCAGGTTGTCCGCAGCTCGTGGTCTTCTGGTAGCGTTCTCGCTTCCCGCGCGCGGTGTCCCGAGTTCGATTTCCGGCGGGGTCAGGGATTTTTCCTGCCTCGAGTTGACTTGGTGTTGTTGTGTTGTCTTCATCATCATCATCATTCATCCCCTCTACGGTCGGAGGAAGGCAATGGCAAACCACCCCCGCTAGGACCTTGCCTAGTACAGCTGTTCGGGTCTCCCCTATGCTCCTCGGAGTATGGGACATCATCATCATCATCAAATTGCAGGTTCCTCGGAGAAATCAAGAACACTCCTTGCTCCTGTGTGTAAAATGCAGTGGTTATCGTCTATGTACGTTATCACAGATGGGTGTGTATGAAACTGTACCGAAATAAATGACAGATTTCTATCCAATGTTACGTAACAGCAGTCTGACATAACGCCATCATGTACACATCATTTTTTTCAAAGGCTTTCTTTCTTTCGTTTAAAACAGTTCTCGCGCTTGTGAATTTCTATAACATTTACTGTTCGGTCATGCCAGAGTAAGTAGATTACAGCCCATGGGCATCGTTATGACCTGCTGGAACGAGGCTTGACTAAAATTTCGATACGTTGTCGGAATAGCCATTGTTCACTGTTTTACTGAGTGCAGACCACGAGTGTAGAGTTCTTTGCCTCATTTGTAGTTGAGTTGTATCATTTGTCACATGATCCACGTCGCAGGAAAAGACTGTGGCCTACTTCGAAGTTTTATGTGATGAAGCCTGTGTCAGACTTACTGTAGAACTAGGTCTTAGTGTGGCACGTGGAACTACAAAGGCATACGCAAAGCTAGTACTGATAAATCGATGCCTTATATCTTCAACACCAGTAACATCTCTCGGTCATATCCAGCGTAAGTTATAGGACAGGGAACAGTTTGTTGAATTTATATTGCAGTATATTCGGTATCACTCAGCTTTAAGGAATGGGCGGACTGTCGAACACTTCCTTTCGAAGTGGTGACAGCAATTCCTGGCCAGGAAAGTAAGTATTTGTTACATAGATGACACCTCACTGTCAACTTGCGGCGTAAGCAATAGACCGAGCGAGGTGGTGCAGTGGACTGGACTCGCATTCGGGAGGACGACGGTTCAATCCTGCGTCCGGACATCCTGATTTAGGTTTTCCGTTAAAAAAAAAAAAAAAGTTCAGATGTGTGTAAAATCTCACGGGACTTAACTACTAAGGTCATCAGTCCCTAAGCTTACACACTACTTAATCTAAATTATCCTAAGGACAAACACACATACCCATGCCCGAGGGTGGACTCGAACCTCCGCCGGGAGCAGCCGCACAGTCCATGACAGCAACGCTCTAGACCGCTCGGCTAATCCCGCGCGGCTAGGTTTTCCGTGATTTCTCTAAATCGCTTCAGGCAAATGCCGGGCTGGTTCCTTTGAAAGAGCACGGACGTCCTCCTTCCCCATCCTTCCCTAATCCGATGAGACAGATGACCTCGCTGTCTGGTCTCCGCACCAACACCAACCAACCGAAAGCAATAGACGAACAGTATCCCAAGTGGCTGTATAGATCTCGAATCTATCATCGGATAATGTTGTGGAAGTCCTACAATATTTAGCCACAATAGCTCTGTGACAGTTTCATGCAGTCGCTACCTCAGAATAATACAATGGATTTTGGAGCTTCGTAATGCTTTTGTTATGTGCAACGATTCGCCGCAATAGTTTAGAGCCTTTCGTCTTTTTGTGTTATTATTGCAAAACTTTTGTTTCCATTGTGATTTTAAGTTATGTATGCAGACTTATCCCACACATGAGTGGGTGGATTAAGGTGACGTCTATAACAAAGAGAGATAAGCCAATAGCAGACTATCCGATTACGTGATCACTGAGAACATCTGGTACATACTATTGCTTTTAAATATTTTGACGTGATACTAAGAAGCAATATGCAGTAGGACGAACACGTGAAGTCAGTCTTAGAGGACGCTAACAGAATACTTATTGGAAAGTTCTGGGAACGTAAAGCGCTGGAACGATCACTTCTAGAGTAATGTTCAACTTTTCTTTTCACCAAATTCTTATTACAGCAGCATGGAACGAAGTCAGAAACACATTCATATGTTCATTGCAAGTCGAAAGTTTAAGAGAGTTGTTCGGGGAATTTAAATGGAGATCTTTGGATGTTGGGTGGCATATCTTATTGGCTAAATTTAGAATACCGGTATTCGAGGTATTCGGTATTCTGCTGTTACCACTGTACATCTCGCGTAGGGATCATCGGAATAAGGGGGATTAGGACGCTTATAGAGGCATATAAGCAGAAAAGGAACCGGCCTTACATCTTGTTGTGCCACACACACTTCTTATTGAAATTTCTGAGCCGTTTGCTGCTCTTGTCTATAAGACAGAGAATTCTTTTTGAAAAATGATCGTTACTCATTTTTATGATCTTTAGAGTATACCCGTAAACCCGCCTCACCAAATTCCTTTAAGAATCGAATTTACGTCTGTAAAGCCAGTTTAGACATCTGATTACTTTAGAAACGAGCTTATTTGTTAAATATTTGACGTTAAAAGCATGTAAACGAGAAAAACTTTAGAAAAGAATTGAAACTATGTATAAAGTTTTTTTGGAAGTCGCTAAGTGTTGTCATTACCAAACACTAGATGAATATATTTTGGATAGTTTGCACTCCATTTCAGGAAAAATCTGGTTTTCACGTATTTCAATGCTTGTGAAGTCGCCGCTCCTGAATTAAAGTCTCAAACTATGATATAATTTTCCAAGTATATTTAGTGGTGTATATGGATATTGCCTGCAAAAGGTGTTACTAACGGAGATGTTAGTAAAGAAGCAATAATTTAAAACGTTATTCCTGATGCTGAAGCTTTACTGCATGAAAATGTATTTTCCTTTCATGATTTTGTTGGACGTGTCAGCGATAAAAAGTTTTGTAAAGGTTTAAAATTATGCGTAAAAGTTTGTTGGAAGTCGCTAAGGGCTCTCATTCTCAAATACTGAATGAACATAACCAACAGGACATACGGTTTTCAACTACCCATCATTTCATGAGACATATTTGAAAGCAATTTCGCACTTTTCCTAGACACAATCCCATATCTCGAAACTTCCATGAACTCATAATGCCTAAAACAAATTGTAGTCGTAAACAGCAAACGAAAATGTGTCTAAAATGTAGTAAATTTGTATCAAAAGTACATACTGTTGCTGTGGTTTATTTTCGAAACAACTTGTAACATCAGTAGTACAAACTGAAATTTACGCTACAATGATTTTAGACATATTATCTTTTACTGTCAATGATCTCCTCATTATGATCACTATAAAAAGCACCACATGTCACAATCTTCTACAGTCACATGGCACAATCTCCGCGCCGACTGCACGTGTCTGCTACAATGCGCTATAATCGTAGAGGTACCTCATTTTGGCACTAGATGTCGCTGGCTTTCAATAGAATCGTTCGTTTCATGCAACTAAGATTTTACCTAGTAATGAGCAGATTATGATAACATGTTAAATTTTTGAATTGTGCCAATAATTACGTGGGCGCGCTGAAAAGAAGCATCTTCGATTTTTTTATGCGGAAACTCTTAGAGATTTTAAATAAAACAAAAGTTATTAACATCCGACATCTTTTTTTCATGTCTACATATTTGTTTCTCAACGTATCACCGAGCTAGGTGGCGCAGTGGTTAGCACACTGGACTCGCATTCGGGAGGACGACGGTTCAATCCCGTCTCCAGTCATCCTGATTAGGTTTTTCCGTGATTTCCCTAAATCGTTTCAGGCAAATGCCGGGATGTTTCCTTTGAAAGGGCACGGCCGATTTCCTCCCCAATCCTTCCCTAACCCGAGCTTGCGCTCCGTCTCTAATGACCTCGTTGTCGACGGGACGTTAAACACGAACAACCACCACCACCACCAACGTATCACCCTGGCTATGAACACATTTGTACCGCAGAGAGACCAGTTTGTTGATAACGTCACTATAAAATGGACTTTGTTGACGGAGCCACAACCTCACCTTCGCTTGCACCGCTTCATCACTATCAAAGTGGAATCCTGTGGTTGTTCTTTAAGTTTTGGAAACAGATGAAAAGAGGATAATGCAAAGTCGGGACTGTATGGAGGATGATGGATGACAGCGAGCGCAAGGCATCAGATTGTTACAGATATCGTGTGTGGTCTAGCATTGTCATGGTGAAGCAGAAAGTGCTCCATGTGTGGGCAAACTCTTCGAATGCGAAACTAGATTATAGCACGGTCTTTCTCACGCAACGATATAGTTACGTTTCACATCGCCATGTTACACGCTACAATTCGGAGCCCTTTAGCGGCAAATATATAGACATGAAGAATATAGATGTTGAATGTTGTTTGTTTTGTTTAAAAAGCTTTAAGAGTTTTCACATAAAAATTCAGAGATGTTACTTTTCAGCATACCCTCGTAAATGATATACTGAAAATCACATTTGTGTCGCACCTGGAAGCTGTTAGATACACAACCTGCGTCTTGGACCATGCACCTAAGGATACGATCATAGTCGCTGTATAAACGGTGGCCAGATGGCGTTGCCAGAGGTAGCCTGATAACATCGGACGACAGCTTGGAACAGTCGTCCGATCTCTTTCGTCAGTTTTTAGGCGGACCAATTCTACCCACCTTGGGCTGGATTGATGAGGAAACGTTAGCGTTAGGAATTCTCCTGGAAAAAGCCCTGTTGTCATATTGTGTCTTTTGAAATTAAAACGACACCAAATGCATGTGACTGAGCTAGTACTGTGCACTGTCTCCTCAGTTATTCGAATAACCAGAAAGTTTTACGAATATATGAGATGAAGAGAGAAACTTTCCATTATATAGCCTATATCATCCGTGATGGTATTGAAGAGGAAGATCACTCTACACAACTTTAAACGAATTCGCCAAAACAGACATATGTCAGTTTACTTCCAAGAATTGTTATTCAGAGTATGTGTGAACGGCAACGGTGATGGCAATGGTGATGGTATTGAAAAGGAAGATCACCCTACACAACTTCAAATGAATTCACCAAAACAGACATATGTCAGTTAACTTCCAAGAATTGTCATTCAGCGTATGTGTGGAAGGCAAATATAAATTTTAGAATAAGATACGCTGACCACCTAAACCACAGAAAGTGGAAACACATAGACCATATTTGGAATACACCTCATGTAACAGAATCACCACTCTACTGGCACAAAAACACCGTAAGCATAATAATAATTCATAGACAGCTAATAGCCACTTGGCACATCCAAAAAAAGACCTGCTACAGTAACTTTAAGCATCAAAATTGACACACACCACCTTTCTCACTTGAGCACAAAATTTTTTACGTTATAAAATTTCCGATACAGATTTTGGTGTACTGCAGATGAAATGCTGCAACAAGTACAGATATGTAATTGGAATGGCTGGCCAGCCACAGAACATGCATAACGTAATATAAGGCAAAGTGCAGTTAATTATTATTAAAGTTCGTAACGTGTAGACTTTCACGACCGGCGTCTTCACTAGTTAAAACTTCCGGGCTGAGAGGCCGTGGTCGATCTGTAAAACTTCCTTCCTTCCGGAAGTTTTCACTAATGAAATTTTTAAGTTATTTGCTACTTATAATTTCCAACGAAGGAGGGTTTCCGACCATAGATTCTCAGACTTATCCCTATTATTATATTTACCAATCTCGGGATGTTCTAATCCTCCCATTGATGCGTGTTACCAGCACTGTAGGGCAGGTATACATCTACACCTACATCTCCATGGATACTCTGCAATTCACATGATTAAAGTGCCTGGCAGAGGGATCATCAAACCACCTTCACAGTTCTCTATTATTCCAATCTCGTACAGCGCGCGGAAAGAACGAAAACCTATATCTTTCCGTACGAGCTCTGATTTCCCTTATTTTATCTTGGTTATCGTTCCTCCCTATGTAGGTCAGTGCCAACAAAATACACTCCTGGAAATGGAAAAAAGAACACATTGACACCGGTGTGTCAGACCCACCATACTTGCTCCGGACACTGCGAGAGGGCTGTACAAACAATGATCACACGCACGGCACAGCGGACACACCAGGAACCGCGGTGTTGGCCGTCGAATGGCGCTAGCTGCGCAGCATTTGTGCACCGCCACCGTCAGTGACAGCCAGTTTGCCGTGGCATACGGAGCTCCATCGCAGTCTTTAACACTGGTAGCATGCCGCGACAGCGTGGACGTGAACCGTATGTGCAGTTGACGGACTTTGAGCGAGGGCGTATAGTGGGCATGCGGGAGGCCGGGTGGACGTACCGTCGAATTGCTCAACACGTGGGGCGTGAGGTCTCCACAGTACATCGATGTTGTCGCCAGTGGTCGGCTGAAGGTGCACGTGCCCGTCGACCTGGGACCGGACCGCAGCGACGCACGGATGCACGCCAAGACCGTAGGATCCTACGCAGTGTCGTAGGGGACCGCACCGCCACTTCCCAGCAAATTAGGGACACTGTTGCTCCTGGGGTATCGGCGAGGACCATTCGCAACCGTCTCCACGAAGCTGGGCTACGTCCCCGCACACCGTTAGGCCGTCTTCCGCTCACGCCCCAACATCGTGCAGCCCGCCTCCAGTGGTGTGAATGGAGGGACGAATGGAGACGTGTCGTCTTCAGCGATGAGAGTCGCTTCTGCCTTGGTGCCAATGATGGTCGTATACGTGTTTGGCGCCGTGCAGGTGAGCGCCACAATCAGGACTGCATACAACCGAGGCACACAGGGCCAACACCCGGCATCATGGTGTGGGGAGCGATCTCCTACACTGGCCGTACACCTCTGGTGATCGTCGAGGGGACACTGAATAGTGCACGGTACATCCAAACCGTCATCGAACCCATGAAACTTCCTGGCAGATTAAAACTGTGTGCCCGACCAAGACTCGAACTCGGGACCTTTGCCTTTCGCGGGCAAGTGCTCTACCAACTGAGCTACCGAAGCACGTCTCACGCCCGGTACTCACAGCTTTACTTCTGCCAGTATCCGTCTCCTACTTTCCAAACTTTACAGAAGCTCTCCTGCGAATCTTGCAGAACTAGCACTCCTGAAAGAAAGGATATTGCGGAGACATGGCTTAGCCACAGCCTGGGGGATGTTTCCAGAATGAGATTTTCACTCTGCAGCGGAGTGTGCGCTGATATGAAACTTCCTGGCAGATTAAAACTGTGTGCCCGACCGAGACTCGAACTCGGGACCTTTGCCTTTCGCGGGCAAGTGCTCTACCAACTGAGCTACCGAAGCACGACTCACGCCCGGTACTCACAGCTTTACTTCTGCCAGTATCCGTCTCCTACTTTCCAAACTTTACAGAAGCTCTCCTGCGAATCTTGCAGAACTAGCACTCCTGAAAGAAAGGATATTGCGGAGACATGGCTTAGCCACAGCCTGGGGGATGTTTCCAGAATGAGATTTTCACTCTGCAGCGGAGTGTGCGCTGCTATGAAACTTCCTGGCAGATTAAAACTGTGTGCCCGACCGAGACTCGAACTCGGGACCTTTGCCTTTCGCGGGCAAGTGCTCTACCAACTGAGCTACCGAAGCACGACTCACGCCCGGTACTCACAGCTTTACTTCTGCCAGTATCCGTCTCCTACTTTCCAAACTTTACAGAAGCTCTCCTGCGAATCTTGCAGAACTAGCACTCCTGAAAGAAAGGATATTGCGGAGACATGGCTTAGCCACAGCCTGGGGGATGTTTCCAGAATGAGATTTTCACTCTGCAGCGGAGTGTGCGCTGCTATGAAACTTCCTGGCAGATTAAAACTGTGTGCCCGACCGAGACTCGAACTCGGGACCTTTGCCTTTCGCGGGCAAGTGCTCTACCAACTGAGCTACCGAAGCACGACTCACGCCCGGTACTCACAGCTTTACTTCTGCCAGTATCCGTCTCCTACTTTCCAAACTTTACAGAAGCTCTCCTGCAGGAGTGCTAGTTCTGCAAGGTTCTCCCAATGAATCTCAACCTGGTACCCGCCTTACCAACAATTTTATATGATCATTCCACTTCAAATCGTTCCGCACGCATACTCCCAGATACTTTACAGAAGTAACTGCTACCAGTGTTGGTTCCGCTATCATATAATCATACAATAAAGAATCCTTCTTTCTATGTATTCGCAATACATTACATTTTTCTATGTTAAGGGTCAGTTGCCACTCCCTGCACCAAGTGCCTATCCGCTGCAGATCGTCCTGCATTTCGCTACAATTTTCTAATGCTGCAACTTCTCTGTATACTACAGCATCATCCGCGAAAAGCCGCATGGAACTTTCGACTCTATCTGCTAGGTCATTTATATATATATTGTGAAAAGCAATGATCCCATAACACTCCCCTGTGGCACGCCAGAGGTTACTTTGAAGTCTGTAGACGTCTCTCCATTGATAACAACATGCTGTATTCTGTTTGCTAAAAACTCTTCAATCCAGCCACACAGCTGGTCTGATATTCCGTAGGCTCTTACTTTGTTTATCAGGCGACAGTGCGGAACTGTATCGAAAGCCTTCCGGAAGTCAAGGAAAATAGCATCAACCTGAGAGCCTGTATCTAATATTTTCTGGGTCTCAAGAACAAATAAAGCGAGTTGGGTCTCACACGATCGCTGTTTCCGGAATCCATGTTGATTCCTACAGATTAGATTCTGGGTTTCCAAAAACGACATGATACGTGAGAAAAATACATGTTCTAAAATTCTACAACAGATCGACGTCAGAGATCATAGGTCTATAGTTTTGCGCATCTGCTCGACGACCCTTCTTGAGGACTGGGACTACCTGTGCTCTTTTCCAATCATTTGGAACCTTCCGTTCCTCTAGAGACTTGTGGTACACGAAAATTCTGCAACAGATCGACGTCAGAGATCATAGGTCTATAGTTTTGCGCATCTGCTCGACGACCCTTCTTGAGGACTGGGACTACCTGTGCTCCTTTCGAATCATTTGGAACCTTCCGTTCCTCTAGAGACTTGCGGTACACGGCTGTTAGAAGGGGGGCAAGTTCTTTCGCGTACTTTGTGTAGAAACGAATTGGTATCCCGTCAGGTCCAGTGGACTTTCCTCTGTTGAGTGATTCCATTTGCTTTTCTATTCCTTGGACACTTATTTCGATGTCAGCCATTTCTTCGTTCGTGCGAGGATTTATAGAAGGAACTGCAGTACGGTCTTCCTCTGTGAAACAGCTTTGGAAAAAGGTGTTTAGTATTTCAGCTTTACGCGTGTCATCCTCTGTTTCAATGCCATCATCATCCCGGAGTGTCCGGATATGCTGTTTCGAGCCACTTACTGATTTAACGTAAGACCAGAACTTCCTAGGATTTTCTGTCAAGTCGGTACATAGAATTTTACTTTCGAATTCACTGAACGCTTCACGCATAACCCTCCTTACGCTAACTTTGACATCGTTTAGCTTCTGTTTGTCTGAGAGGTTTTGGCTGCGTTTAAACTTGCAGTGAAGCTCTCTTTGCTTTCGCAGTAGTTTCCTAACTTTGTTGTTGAACCACGGTGGGTTTTTCCCGTCCCTCACAGTTTTACTCAGCACGTACCTGTCTAAAACGCATTTTACAATTGCCTTAAACTTTTTCCATAAACACTGAACATTGTCAGTGTCGGAACAGAAATTTTCCTTTTGATCTGTTAGGTCGTCTGAAATCTGCTTCTATTGCTCTTGCAAAATAGATAAACCTTCCTCCCTTTTTTTATATTCCTATTTACTTCCATATTCAGGGATGCTGCGACGACCTTATGATCACTGGTTCCCTCCTTACGCTAACTTTGACACTTACAGAGTCGAAAAGTTCGGGTCTGTTTGTTATCAGTAGGTCCAAGATGTTATCTCCACGAGTCTGTTCTCTGTTTAATTGCTCGAGGTAATTTTCGGATAGTGCACTCAGTATAATGTCACTCGATGCCCTGTCCCTACCACCTGTCCTAAAGATCTGAGCGTCCCAGTCTATATCTGGTAAATTGAAATCTCCACCTAAGACTATAATATGCTGAGAAAATTTATGTGCAATGTATTCCAAATTTTCTCTCTGTTTTTCTGCCACTAATGCTGCTGAGTCGGGAGGTCGGTAAAAGGAGCCAATTATTATTTTATTCCGGTTGACAACAATGACCTATGACCATACTAATTCACAGGAACTATCTACTTTAATTTCGCGACGAGATAAATTACTTCTGACAGCAACAAACACCCCTCCGCCAACCGTGTTTAGTCTAGCCTTTCGAACAGCGTTAGGTTCTTCGCAAAAATTTCGGCTGCGCTTATCTCCGGCTATAGCCAGATTTCAGTGCCCATAACGATTTGAGCATCAGTGCTTTCTATTAGCGTTTGGGGCTCTGGTTCTTTCCCAACACAGCTACTACAATTTACAACTGTTATATCGATGGTTCCTGTATCTGCGTTATCTTGTGTTTGGCCTGCACCCGATGTGACTGAAGCCCTTCTTGTGCTTTCCCGAGACCCTATGACATAAAAAAAACCTCCCAGTCCACGCCACACAGCCCATGCTATCCGTGTAGCCACCTCCTGCGTATAATGGACACCTGACCTGTTCGGCGGAGCACGAAGCGCAAGTCGAGGAATCTGCAGGCTATACCGTCTCAGAATCTTCTGATCCTCTGATTCAGACCCTCCACTAGGCTCTGTAACAGAGGTCCGCAATCGGTCCTGTCGACTAGGCTGCAAATGGTCAGCTCTGCTTTCATCTTGCAAGCAAGAAAAAATGAGTCAAATGGCCCTGGGCACTATTGGAATTAACATCTGAGGGCATCAGTCCTCTAGACTTAGAACTAGTTAAACCTGACTAACCTAAGGACATCACACACATCCATGCCCGAGGCAGGATTCGAACCTGCGACCGTAGCGGTTCCAGACCGCAACGCCTAAAACCGCTCGGCCACACATCCCGGCTTGCAAGCAAGACTGGCAGTCTTTACCACTTCTGTTAGTCGCTCGAAACCAGAGAGAATCTCTTCTAATCCAAAGTGACACATACCTACGTGAGCAACCACCTGCAGTTCGCTGCACCCTGTGTTCTTCATGGCATCTGGGAGGACCCGTTCCACATCTGGAATGACTCCACCTGGTAAGCACACGAAGTGCACATTGGTTTTCTTTCCCTTCTTGGCAGCCATGTCCCTAAGGGGCCCCATAACGCGCCTAACGTTGGAGCTCCCAACTACCAATAATCCCAGCCTCTGCGATTGCCCGGATCTTGAAAGCTGAGTGGTTTCCTCTGAAACAGGACAGGCTACAGCATCTGACTCAGCGACAGTGTCAGCCACAGACAGCACCTGGAACTTGTTTGTCAGACAAACCGAGGAGGTCTTACGTGCGCCCACCTGGGATCTCTTTCGCCGCCTGCTACACCCCAGGGCGACCTCCCACTCGACCACAGCTGAGGGTTCAACCTCAGTGCGAGCAGTAACTGGGCTTGACACCGATGAGGACAGATCGGAGGACTCGGACGTGCTGGACGTCCGTTGGATCCCCACGGCCGGCCCACAACAGTGGTGCCCATCCACTGCAGCCTCAAGCTGTGTAACCGAAGCCATCACGGCCTGAAGCTGAGAGCGAAGTGTCACCAACTTGGCTCGCATCCGCACACAACAATCGCAATCCCTGTCCATACTAAAGACCGTGGAAAACTAAACTATGCAGATAAGCGGACTATCGGCACATGCAGCGCAACTCTACTGTAGACCCTGACGAAAACACAGGAACTGTGTCTAATAAATTAGATTAATATGCAGAGATTCAAACACCTAACTTCCGAAGCACTCAGGTGAAACTAAATAATTTGACCCTGATTAGGAACTTTTAATATGTCACAAAATCGGTTTACTTTCGATGAAAACATAAACGCAAGAACTGTGGTTATTAGCTGTTAAATTGACACGCAGAAAATCAAGAAACTAAACTATTAAAGCACACAGGTGATACAAAATTCGCTCCTGGTTAGGAACTCGTAAAAGTCACAATATCTGTTACTTCTCTGTTACTGCTTGTGTCTCGGCCGGCTACTGCTGCCAGAGGTCGTTCTGTGGTTTTGCGGGTATTTTGGTGTACATCGTTATCATGACTTGAGCTCACCCATTCATGAAACAGGATGTTTGATTTAACATTCTCGTTGACCAGTTGTTGGCACTTCTTCTACATCTTTGTTATGAGTATGCTGTGGACATTTCCATCTTCCAATATGATAACAGCTGTCACAGGGCTGCACGCATACTTCCCTGGTTTGACGAATAGAGCGGGTGAAACGCAGCAATCAGTATTCTTGCAGTTTGGTAGCTCTACGCAATCTAATTATCAATGAACTAGCGATCCGACCCGGCTGAAAATGGTTAGCGTTAAGTATCTAGGGCCAGACGATTTGTGTGACGCAGCGTATTTTTGGGGACCACCGCGTAGATTATTGACTAAATTTCAAAGAATGGAGGTAAGTAACAGAGTAGCATCACTTCCATATAATTTACGCTATGTAAGCGGCGCACATCGTGGAAGTTATCTGGAGGCATGAAAGTTAAGTCTTTCATATTGAAATAGCGTTTGGAATGATATCTCATGGAAATGATGGGAGCACATCCTTATCTACATCTACATCCATACTACGCAAGCCATCTGACGGTGTGTGGCGAACGGTACCTTGAGTACCTCTATCGGTTCTCCCTTCTATTCCAGTCTCGTATTGTTCGTGGAAAGAAGGATTGTCGGTATGCCTCTGTGTGGGCTCTAATCTCTCTGATTTTATCTTCATGGTTTCTTCACGAGATATACGTAGGAGAGAGCAATATACTGCTTGACTCCTCGGTGAAGGTATGTTCTCGAAACTTTAACAAAAGCCCGTACCGAGCTACTGAGCGTCTCTCTTGCAGAGTATTCCACTGGAGTTTATCTATCATCTCCCTAACGCTTTCGCGATTACTAAATGATCCTGTAACGAAGCGCGCTGCTCTCCGTTGGAGTATTCCGGTAAGCAGTATTCAAGCAGTGGTCGAATAAGTGTACTGTAATCTACTTCCTTTGTTTTCGGACTGCATTTCCTTAGGATTCTTCCAATGAATCTCAGTCTGGCATCTGCTTTACCGACGATTAATTTTATATGGTCATTCCATTTTAAATCACTCCTAATGCCTACTCCCAGATAATTTATGAAATTAACTGCTTACAGTTGTTGACCTGCTATATTGTAGCTAAATGATTAAAGATCTTTCTTTCTATGTATTCGCAGCACATTACACTTGTTTTCATTGAGATTCAATTGTCATTCCCTGCACCATGTGTAAATTCGTTGCAAATCCTTCTGCATTTCAGTACAATTTTCCATCGTTATAACTTCTAGATATACTACAGCATCATCCGCAAAAAGCCTCAGTGAACTTCCGATGTTATCCACAAGGTCATATATATATATATATATATATATATATATATATATATATATATATATATATATATAGTGAATAGCAACGGTCCTACAACACTCCCGTGCGGCACACCTGAAATCACTCTTACTTCGGACGACTTCTCTCCATTGAGAATGACATGCTGCGTTCTGTTATTTAGGAACTCTTCAATCCAATCACACAATTGTTCTGATAGTCTATATGCTCTTACTTCGTTCATTAAACGATTGTGGGGAACTGTACCAAACGCCTTGCGGAAGTCAAGACACACGGCATCCACCTGGGAACCCGTGTCTATGGCCCTGTGAGTCTCGTAGACGAATATCGCGAGCTGAGTTACACACGATCGGCTTTTTCGAAACCCATGCTGATGGACACATTGCAAACGAATATTTACGCATGCCTTAGAGCCAGCTTTTGTTTCACGCGCCATGACTTTCGAAATAAAGGGATAAGGCAAAGGTTTTGTTGATGTGTGTACATCTCATGGAGTGACCATGAGGATAAAATGTAAGTAATTCGGCGTATGTGTGGTGCTTACAGTCTTAATTCCCGCGAATGTAGCAGAAAATGGAAATGATTGGGTACGCTGTGTACCCACCACACGTCGGCATGTGGAGCACAGATGTTGATGTAAAATAGAACACATCTCTTGCTTAGATAGTCTTTCCTGTTCAGTTTAGATGCTCATCCAGGACTGTGTGGGCATCTGCTTATGATAAGGTAATGGGGTAGCATCGAGGACTGCTGTAAGAGCTGCTTAACGAAAACGTTTACTCATCAGATTTGGCTGCGATACAAGTATTACATATAACTGCTCCTGATTTGGTTGGACACCAAGAATTTTTGCCTGCATTCATGCTGCAGTAATGTCAGCTTTCATACCAGAGATAATCGAAGTGATATTGAGATTCAATTGGATATAAATTTGTAAGTTATATAAAAAGTTATAAACATGTAACTCAGATGTGATGTTACCGATATAACAGGAGAAAAGCTATGGGCGAAGGATTAGACGTTTGGGGTACTCCTAAGAACACATTTTTCCGTGTTGACTTATGTATTCCACAGAACGTTGCTGCCTCTTGATCACTGGGTCCCGGGCCGGGCGCTGTGACCGTGCGCTTGTAGGCGCTTCAGTCCGGAACCACGCGCCTGCTGCGGTCGCAGGTTCGAATCCTGCCTCGGGCATGGATGTGTGTGATGTCCTTAGGTTAGTTAGGTTTAAGTAGTTCTAAGTCTAGGGGACTGATGACCTCAGATTTTAAGTCCCATAGTACTCAGAGCCATTTGAATCATTTTGTAAAAATTGGGTCTTCGTACAGGCGTTGCTAACCGCGCAGCTGAGGGCCCCTCAAACCAAACATCATCATCATCATATTCCACAGAAGACTCATTAATATCTGTTTCTCAGGAAGCTTCCAATCCACATGAGTCGACTGTTTGATAAATTCAACCTTCACATTGTGAAAAGGGAGATATCTGAATCAACATTATTCGAATGGCCGTTTCTCTTCAGTTCATGGCCTTGTTGAATTGATAGTACATCATCTGATCATGAATAATATGCTCCACAGTTCTTAATGCGTTGGGTAATATACTGGTTGACCTTTAATCACATGGCGATATTTGGTTATTGCTCTTATGTGTAAGTCGAATTAAGCTTCGTTTCAGCTCAATATGTTATGTACAATTAATGAGAGAGAATTCGAAGATGCCAAGTATTCCGTACTACTTTTGTAGAAGCATGTTTTAAGAAGCGGTGCCTGTTGTGAAAGTGCTATATTGTGTTATAATTTATCTTGCCTCGAGAGCGAAAGATTGTCGAGAAAAAGTCGTGTAATTCGTCTGAGGGGGTTTGCTAACATTCATTAAACGTCGTCTCTCCAAAACCGAGTTGCTGAGTTTGTTTCCCGCTACAGGGTAGTAGGATTTGACTCGCTGCATACTGTAGGAGCCGATGCAGACCGAGGACCTGTCTGGCGTTATTAGACGCAATAAAACAGTACTCAAATTTATTCCATTTATTTCTCAGAATAGAAGTCGTTATTGTGTTGTCTGCGACCGCTGGTGGCTACGTAAACCGGAGAGGAATTCGCTGAATCAAACAGCGGACTCTTAAGCTGCCGAGGACGGAATGGAAGTCGATGACACGCTGATGCGGCGGTTTGCCTCCAAATGGCGAGGTAGGCACGCCAAGTCGGTATCCCTGTTTCGAGACGACGGCAACCGCGACGTGTGTGTTCCATTCACACGTCGCTTCATAGAGTACTCAATCCGTCGCAGTTCACAGCCTACGTTGTTCCATCAGGTGGACGGCATTGTTGGATGCCGTGATTTTGTGCTGAAAGCTCGACCCTGCCTCCCGGTACTGTAGGCCGTCAGTCTCGTGCGAGGCTGGAGTTTCAGGACAGTTTCAGTACTGGACCAGAGTCGTGTTGGTAGATCTCTGGACTACCCATCAGTGCTAGCTGTTGTGCTGACTTCAGTACTGGATGCTAGATTTCATTATTCATGACTACGGATCGCTGACCTTCTCGTAAGGCAGCAAGCGGAAGGCGTACATTAGAACAATCTGAAACACAAGATAGTATCACACCATTACCAGAGAATCGATCCTACTGATCGAGTGCTATAGGCTAGTGTGGGTGGAATATTTATGTCGCCGAGGAGAGTCTCAGCTGTACGACATCATTCGTAATAGCCGAATCTGTACTGCTCTTCTCGAATCGTCGCTGCATTTGCTTAACGAATTTGTTACAGTTTCTTTACTGCTTAGTCAAACCCCTACTAAGCGATGTTGCATTTTATCTTGTATCTCTTACATAACGTTTCGAAGGCAGGTCAGTCTGCACTCTTCTAACGATTTGCTGCTGAGCTCACTCGCAGTCTCGCTCAAGAGTGTCGAGGTTGATGTCTTTCTGACCGAGTAACGGTGTTGAAATGTTTACGCTTCCCGGCTGGCGGGTGTTGATACTTCCACGTGACTGAGTAACGCCGGCTGCTGGAACTTAGAAAATTTTACTCTCCCGTTTCCTTACTGATTTGTCACATAACAAGACAACAAAGCGAGTATGGCTGATTTTGTCACTGCTAACATTTTGCTTCACTTTTTTCCACAATTTTCTGTGTTCCTCCCAAAAAGTAGTTCTTGAATTTCACTGGAATTTTCTGTGCGCACAGTCTCACTTCTTCGTTTTCTCGTGGAATTGCAATTAGCTACGAAGCAGGAGCTCTCTTTACTTTGATTAGCTGATGGATGAGCATGTACGTATGTGAGACCCTAATGTCGGCTCAAAGATTAAGCTTTTTCATTTGATAGCATGACAGTACCTTGCTTGGGCACAATGCTTCACGGTTTTTTAGGTTTTTTTATTACTAGGAGCACCTTTTCTCAGCCGATCTGTTCGAAATACAGCAGTATTAGTAAATACCTCCAGTGTTTCAGTAGACGTCTGCGTAAAAAATGCAGGACATACAGAAAAAAATAACACATGTCATTGGATAGAGTATCTTCCCAAGTTTTTAACTCACATTACATATGCTCAATATGGGCATCATTTTTGACGTGGCAGACGTCAGTACGGGCTGAGCTCTCTTTGAATATCAGTTCTATGGACTGGCAATCTGCAGGCTCGAACTAATTCAATGTGACAACAGAGAGCAGATGATTTTTCTGCATATTGTGATATACTTGCCCCCATAGTGGCGCCCTTTGTCGTAGTATTTTGTCGCTTCGGAACACTGTAGATGGTGTAAACTGCTAACAGGCGGTCATGTGACCCTCCACCAGTGATGCAAATCATCGCAGTGAATTGGAACGTACTAGCCAGGCCTTTGTATGGAACCAGCACAGTATTAGATGGGTCGACATCGTATCCTCCCGAATAAGGTTTCAGTGTCTTCACCTTTACGTCATCTCTCTCCGTGCCCGTGTCTGGAGACGTCACGTATCTGTGCTATGGGAATAAGCATCCAGATCGTCGTGTTACACCCTCCCAAGTCTGTTGGGACAAAGAGTGACAGTAATTCACTGACACTCTGGCGATTATTACTGTTGAAACCAACTAAGTAACTACAATATTGCAGTACCTGTATTGTCAAGAAGGACGATGCTATGTTCCTTCGAACATTCTTGCATGTCCGAAGGAAGCAGCACTGCGCCGACTACAGCCGTTTTGGAAAACATGAAATGTCTTCGTACTTGTGAATACTAACCACCTTCAGCTTTATAAGGGAATGATGACAATGAACATTTGGGCAGAACCAGGACTCGAAACCGGATTTCTCACTTTACGCTAGCGGTCGCCTTAACTGCTTTGTATGTCCGTGCACGACTCACTGCCAGACCCAAACTTCCAAATGTTGTCGTTCCTGCGTCACTGTACATTTTAATTCAAAGTCGCTGACTGGTATCGGTGCAGTGCCTGTGTTGTTAAGAAGAATGCATGGATGTCCGAAGGAACATTGCATCGTTCTTCTTAACAACAAAATCACTGCAACATCGTATTCATCCGCCGATACCAAGCAGCGACTAATTAAAATGTCCTCCTCTGTAGGGGAATTACACAATGTGTGTACGAGTACAGATTGTGACGCGGGAACGACGACATGTGGAAATTTGGATGTGGCCGTGAGTCGTGCACGGATAGCCAAAGCCGTTAAAGCGACTGCTCGCGTAAAGCGAAAGATCCGGTTCGAGTCCCAGTCCCGGCCCAGCACAAAATTTAACTGGCGTCATGCTGTTATACAGCTCACGCGTGTCACACATGTGACACATTTATATGTTTCTGGGTATCCTGCTTCCACAAGACGGCGATTAAGTGGCAATAAAATTTATGAAAAAAGCTAAAAACTTCACGCCAGGGATGAATACGGGAACGGAAGTTGCCTGTATGTTGGATTTAATATCACTCCACATGATGGTTGGAATCTCGGAATGTGAAGAGTCTACTTCTATACCGGAGCTCTGGACCTGATAAATGTATGGTTTCCTGGACAAACTTAAAACAGTATGAAATATATTACATATATATCTTCTGTAGCTATTTCCAGCACACATGACCCTTTTTCCTTTTGTTTAAGAATTCGACGTTGGACCCCTACGTGTTACAGTGGTTCATATCTAGATCTACATCTACATCCATACTCCGCAAGCCACCTGACGGTGTGTGGCGGAGAGTACCCTGAGTACCTCTATCGGTTCTCCCTTCTATTCCAGTCTCGTATTGTACGTGGAAAGAAGGATTGTCGGCATGCTTCTGTGTGGGCTCTAATCTCTCTGATTTTATCCTCATGGTCTCTCCGCGAGATATACATAGGAGGGAGCAATATACTGCTTGACTCTTCGGTGAAGGTATCTTCTCGAAACTTTAACAAAAGCCCGTACCGAGCTACTGAGCGTCTCTCCTGCAGAGTCTTCCACTGGAGTTTATGTATCATCTCCGTAACGCTTTCGCGATTACTAAATGATCCTGTAACGAAGTGCGCTGCTCTCCGTTGGATCTTCTCTATCTCTTCTATCAACCCTATCTTGTGTGGATCCCACACTGCTGAGCAGTATTCAAGCAGTGGGCGAACAAGCGTACTGTAACCTACTTCCTTTGTTGTCGGATTGCATTTCCTTAGGATTCTTCCAATGAACCTCAATCTGGCATCTGCTTTACCGACGATCAACTTTATATGATCATTCCATTTTAAATCACTCCTAATGCGCCGGCCGCGGTAGTCTCGCGGTTCTAGGCGCGCAGTCCGGAACCGTGCGACTGCTACGGTTGCAGGTTC
The DNA here is from genome assembly GCF_023897955.1 of Schistocerca gregaria. Lineage (NCBI taxonomy): Eukaryota > Metazoa > Arthropoda > Insecta > Orthoptera > Acrididae > Schistocerca > Schistocerca gregaria. The sequence goes on from NC_064931.1 coordinate 417,054,597, forward strand.
GAATCCTGCCTCGGGCATGGATGTGTGTGATGTCCTTAGGTTAGTTAGGTTTAAGTAGTTCTAAGTTCTAGGGGACTAATGACCACAGCAGTTGAGTCCCATAGTGCTCAGAGCCATTTGAACCATTTGAACCACTCCTAATGCGTAGTCCCAGATAATTAATGGAATTAACTGCTTCCAAATGCTGACCTGCTATTTTGTAGCTAAATGATAAGGGATCTATCTTTCTATGTATTCGCAGCACATTACACTTGTCTACATTGAGATTCAATTACCATTCGCTGCACCATGCGTCAATTCGCCGCAGATCCTCCTGCATTTCAGTACAATTTTCCATTGTTACAACCTCTCGATACACCACAGCATCATCTGCAAAAGCCTCAGTGAACTTCCGATGTCATCCACATCCAAAGTGAAATAATAGTTCGGCATATGTGACGGATGAGATTTGTAGTTATATGATAGTTATTGTGATGCAGCATTTTGGTAAAATACATCAGCAACACAAAGATGCAGCGAATCATGACTTTTACAGTTTTAATCCTTTTACCAATATGTCTCATTTGTATTTAACGAACTATACCGAAATACACGACTGGCCATTAAAATTGCTACACCACGAAGATGACGTGCTACAGACGCGAAATTTAACCGACAGGAAGAAGATGCTGTAATATGCAAATTATTAGCTTTTCAGAGCATTCACACAAGGTTGGCGCCGGTGGCGACACCTAACAACGTGCTGACATGAGGGAAGTTTCCAACCGATTTCTCATACACAAACAGCAGTTGACCGGCGTTACCTGGTGATACGTTGTTGTGATGCCTCGTGTAAGGAGGAGAAATGCATACCATCACGTTTCCGACTTTGATAAAGGTCGGATTGTAGCCTGTCGGGATTGCGGTTTATCGTATCGCGACATTGCTGCTCGCGTTGGTCGAGATCCAATGAATGTTAGCAGAATATGGAATTGGTGGGCTCAGGAGGGTAACACGGAACGTCGTGCTGGATCCCAACGGCCTCATATCACTGGCAGTCGAGATGACAGGCATCTTATCCGCATGGCTGTAACGGATCGTGCAGCCACGTCCCGATCCCTGAGTCAACAGATTGGGGGGGGGGGGGGGGGGGCTTGCAAGACAACAACCATCTCCACGAACAGTTCGACGACGTTTGCAGCAGCATGGACTATCAGCTCGGAGACCATGGCTGCGGTTACCCTTGACGCTGACAGGAGCGCCTGCGGTGGTGTACTCAACGACGAACCTGGGTGCACGAATGGCAAAACGTCATTTTTTCGGATGAATCCAGGTTCTGTTTACAGCATCATGCTGGTCGCATTTGTGTTTGGCAACATCGCGGTTAACGCACATTGGAAGCGTGTATTCGTCATCGCCATACTGGCGTATCACCCGGCGTGATGCTATGAGGTACCATTGGTTACACGTCTCGGTCACCTTTTGTTCGCATTGACGGCACTTTGAACAGTGCACGTTACATTTCAGATGTGTTACGACCCGTGGCTCTACCCTTCATTCGATTCCTGCGAAACCCTACGTTTCAGCAGGATAATGCAGACCGCATGTTGCAGGTCCTGTACAGGCCTTTCTGGACACAGAAAATGTTCGACTGCTTCCCTGGCCAGCACGTTCTCCATATCTCACACCAATTGAAAACGTCTGGTCAATGGTGGCCGAGCAACTGGCTCATTACAAGACACCAGTCACTACTCGTGATGAACTGTGGTATCGTGTTGAAGCTGCATGGGCAGCTGTACCTGTACAAGCCATCCAAGCTCTGACTCAATGCCTAGGCGTATCAAGGCCGTTATTACGGCCAGAGGTGGTTGTTCTGGGTACTGATTTCTCAGGATCTATGCACCCAAATTTCTTGAAAATGTAATTACATGTCAGTTCTAGTATAATATATATGTCCAATGAATACCCGTTTATCATCTGCATTTCTTCTTTGTGTAGCAATTTTAATGGCCAGTAGTGTAGTAACCCATTAATTGCTCTTACCTATTTACTCGAGATGCTCTGTAAAGCTTTGAATTATTGACAAAATTTATTTCTAGAAGTCCGTAAGAGACGTATATTGCAGTTAATATAGTATGATAAGTAATTGATCCAGTAACGTTATGTTCCTAATGTGATAGCACTGCCCATTCATGAGACGTTTAATGACTGTATGTAGGCGCACAATAACTTGTTACATCCTTACTCGTTCGCTTTTAGTCGTAATTTCTGTCATTAATTAATGGGAAAATATAAGAATAACAACTATTAGGTATAGCTATATTAATTTATAACATTCCTTACGCTGCACAAGTAATGATTTCTTGTTTCGTTATGTCTTAAGAATAGATCCTCGAAAAAGGCTTTTCCATTTGGATATTTTGTCTGACGTAAGACACCATATCTTTCGCGACTTGAACTACTTCAAGAAAAATATTCGAATTACAGCGAAAGAGATATTTCGTTTCCCTCACACTCGACTTCATAATTTGGGTAAACATTGTTCGAAATTATGCCATCTTTATCTTTCTACTGAATTCATTCGCTGAAAAGATAAAAATGTTTGCAGCATATATATTTGAATTGTGCAACTTCTGATTACCACTCCACACTTTTAAGCACTACGCTACAAGAAGAAGACTGGCTCTGAGCACTATGGAACTTAACATCTATGGTCATCAGTCCCCTAGAACTACTTAAGCCTAACTAACCTAAGGACATCACACAACACCCAGTCATCACGAGGCAGAGAAAATCCCTGATCCCGCCGGGAATCGAACCCGGGAACCCGGGCGCGGGAAGCGAGAAATCTACCACACGACCACGAGCTGCGGACTACAAGAAGAAGAGATTAGAACACTCTCCTTGAACACATGATGCTATATCCTTATTCTAAAACATGCAATGTCTTAATTTGAAGCTACAAAAGAAGAAGATAAGGAATTTTAGGAAAAAAATGCCTTGTAGGTAAAAAATGGTTCAAATGTCTCTGAGCGCTATGGGACTTAACATCTGAGGTCATCAGTCCCCTAGAACTTAGAACTACTTAAACCTACCTAACCTAAGGGCATCACACACCTCCATGCCCGAGGCACGATTCGAACCTGCGGCCGTAGCAGTGCCGCGGCTCCGGACAGAAGCGCCTAGAACCGCTCGGCCACCACGGCTGACTCTTGTAGGTAAAATTGGTCTTTCATTCTTAGACATCTCCGATTTGTTAAGCCTGAATGTCAGATCCGTAGCCCCCATGATAATATTCTTGAATCTCAGCGTCCCATGTTTGTTATTTCCAGGTGGTTTCGCTGCTATTCGAACATTCAATCATGTCCATTATATGTGCCATAGCAGCCAGAAGATCTGGAGCGCCCTCTGCTAATCAGTCAAGTAAGGAATCCTTACCATACAGGGCATAGGTGAATGTACATAATGAGCTTCTGATATCTTCCATTTCATGATTCAGTGACCTGCTTCCTCTTTCTGACGTCACGCCCCGGGCCCAGTTTTGTTGCTGCTATTGCCAGATGGCCCTATTTTTGTGCAGTTATGTCTACAGTGGCACATTTATTTGTTGTTGTGTGCCTCTTTTGTGTTTGTAGAAAGACATTGGTGTACTGATTCTCCACACTTTCAGCCGGTTCTCGCTTTTCAGAATTTTTAGCTTGCAGTAGATTCCCCGCTTCGGCTGGTAATTGGTCTGGCCCACTCGTTGTGGTAATATTTATTTCTGATAGTGCTTGTCTGACCTCTACTGTGATGATTTCTGTTACAGGGCTCATTTATCTCTAGCTGTCGTGAAAATTCTTCATTCCTTAGAAGATTTCATTATTCATACCATCTTTCGCTTATTTCCTTATTAGCTGCCAGATGTGTGCCTTTGCTATCTTTGATTTAATTTGTAGTTTGAACGTCCTTATGCCCGTGTTTCACCGTTCTGTAGATTTTGGTGTTCCCTCCTTATCCATTCCGTTTATGCCGATCGAGTTCAGCTTCTCCTTTCTCGATATCTTTCTTTGTACCTGAGTGAGTTTCTTGCCACAATTTGAATAACTGTTTCTTTTCAGATATGACGTCTTTGTTGTGCCTGTACCATCGTATGAAATGCTTATTTTTATGAAGGGGTCTTTCACTGGAGAGTAGTCCTGAGGGGAATATTTGGCAAGGCAGTAGCTAATTTCATTTTTAAACTAATTCCTTTTTCAGTGCGTGATTCATGACATTTTATCTTACTGTATATTTTATTTCCTCCTAATTCGCTCTCTGAAATTAATTTGTGCCAAGAGTAACTTGCGTTGTGAAGGTAATGATTCTCCTGGAATTACTTTGCTGTCTTTAATACTGGGTGAATCACCTAAAACTTGCGCTGCAAATATTGTGGAAATGGAAATTGCTATTGATGTGCGGTTTTCAGGGAATAGATTGATGGTCACGGGATTGTACACTGAAGAGCCAAAGGAACTGGTACACCTGCCAAATATTGTGTAGGGCCCTCGCTAGCACACAGAAGTGCCGTAACACGACGTGGGATGGACTCGACTAATGTCTGAAGTAGTGCTGGACGGAATTAACACCATGAATCCTGCTGGGCTGTTGATAAATCCTTGAGAGTACGAGGGGGTGGTGATATCTTCTGAACAGCATGTTGCAAGGCATCCCAGATATGCTCAATAAAGTTCATGTCTGGGGAGTTTGGTTGCCAGCGGAAGTGTTTAAACTCAGAAGAATGTTTCTGGAGCAACTCTGTAGCAGTTCTGGACGTGTGGGGTGTCGCATTGTCCTGCTGGAATTGCCCAAATCCGTCGGAATGCACAATGGACATGAATGGATGGAGATGTTGAGACAGGATGCTCACGTACGTATCACCTCTCAGAGTCGTATCTAGACGTATCAGGGGTTCTATATCACTCCAGCTGCACACCCCCCACACCATTACAGAGCCTTCACTAGCTTGAACAATCCCCTGCTGACATGCAGGGTCCATGGATTCATGAAGTTGCTCCATATCCGTACACGTCCATCCGCTCGATAAAATTTGAAATTAGATTTGTCCGACCAGGCAACATGTTTCCAGTCAGCAGCAGTCCAGTGTCGGTATTGCCGGGACCTATCGAGACGGAAAGCTTTTTGTCGTACAGTTATCAGGGGTACACGAAAGGGACTTCGGCTCCGAAAGTCCGTATCAATGATGTTTCGTTGAATGGTTTGCGCCTTGACACTTGTTGATAGCCCAGCACTGAAATCTGCAGCAATTTGCGGAAGGGTTGGACTTCTGTCACGTTGAACGATTCTCTACAGTCGTCGTTGGTCCCGTTCTTGCTGGATATTTTTCCGGCCTCAGCGATATCGGAGATTCGATATTTTACCGGATACCTGATATTCACTCGTGAAATGGTCATTCGGGGAAATCCCCACTTCATCGCTACGTCGGAGATGCTGTATCCCATTGCTCTTGCGCCTACTATAACACCGCGTTCGAACTCACTGAAATCTTGATAACCTGCCATTGTAGCAGCAGTAACCGATCTAACAACTGCGCCAGACACTTGTCGTCTTATATAGGCGTTTCCGCCCGCTTCACCATATTCTGCCTGCTTACATATCTCTATATTGGAATACGCATTCCTATATTAGTTTCTTTGGCGCTTCAGTGTATTTTTAGTCCATCGACAGATTGTAATAATACTTAGAAATTTTGGAAATTTTTGTAAGGTCTTTTGGGACCGAACTGCTGAGGTCATCGGTCCCTAAGCTTACGGACTACTTAATTTAACTTAAACTAACTTACACTAAGGACAACTCACACGCCCATGACCGAGGGAGGACTCGAACCTCCGACGGGGGAAGCCGCGCGGACTGTGACAAGATGCCTCAGGTCGCTCGGCTACCCCGCGCGGCAATACTTAAAAAGTGTGTTTTTTCTGCAATTATCCTCTTCTTTAAATGTAACAATGCGTATTGACATTAACAAGCTAAAATTAGGGTAAATTAGAATGCCAGTGGTGTTTGTTGTAGGGTACTAGTGTGAGTTGTTTACGATATATCATATTTTGAAAACTTTTCACACCCACGCTTGTGTGTGCCATTCAACCTGCTTAGTTGCTAGTTACGATGTTGTTACGTTTGCTTGGAGTGTCCTTGTGTATAGTACCTTGAGTGCATTGCGACTTGCTAGTGAGTTAGTGTGTGGCAGTTCTAGCAGTAGTTCACAAGTGGACAACGGGATTTAACAGTACAGAAAAGGCCAGCATGCACATTATGTATGGAGAGTGTAGGGAGAATGCTGTTCGTTCTTGTACAGTGTATGCGGCAAGACATACCAATAGACGTCAACCATCTCGACAGTTATTTATCAACCTCTTCAAACACATACGTGAAAGGGAGAAATTAATCTTCTTGCTGATGTTGCAGTTGATCGGCACCTTAGCTCCTGCGCAATTGCAAGAGGAAGTGTCATGAGTCCTATGCATTCTCCGTCGACACAGGTTCCATCCCTATCACAACTCTCCCCATCAAGAGCTGCATGGTAACGATTATGAGAATTGTGTTAACTTCTGTACATGGGCATTACTACAGGATACTCTAAAGATATCATATATCTTGTTTAGCGATGAAGCCACATTTACAAAGGCCTCCCCCCGTGAACCATGGACCTTGCCGTTGGTGGGGAGGCTTGCGTGCCTCAGCGATACAGATGGCCGTACCATAGGTGCAACCACAACGGAGGGGTATCTGTTGAGAGGCCAGACAAACGTGTGGTTCCTGAAGAGGGGCAGCAGCCTTTTCAGTAGTTGCAGGGGCAACAGTCTGGATGATTGACTGATCTGGCCTTGCAACATTAACCAAAACGGCCTTGCTGTGCTGGTACTGCGAACGGCTGAAAGCAAGGGGAAACTACAGCCGTAATTTTTCCCGAGGACATGCAGCTTTACTGTATGATTAAATGATGATGGCATCCTCTTGGGTAAAATATTCCGGAGGTAAAATAGTCCCCCATTCGGATCTCTGGGCGGGGACTACTCAGGAGGATGTCGTTATCAGGAGAAAGAAAACTGGCATTCTACGGATCGGAGCGTGGAATGTCAGATCCCTTAATCGGGCAGGTAGGTTAGAAAATTTAAAAAGGGAAATGGATAGGTTAAAGTTAGATATAGTGGGAATTAGTGAAGTTCGGTGGCAGGAGGAACAAGACTTCTGGTCAGGTGATTACAGGGTTATAAACACAAAATCAAATAAGGGTAATGCAGGAGTAGGTTTAATAATGAATAGGAAAATAGGAATGCGGGTAAGCTACTACAAACAGCATAGTGAACGCATTATTGTGGCCAAGATAGATACGAAGCCCACACCTACTACAGTAGTACAAGTTTATATGCCAACTAGCTCTGCAGATGATGAAGAAATTGAAGAAATGTACGATGAAATAAAAGAAATTATTCAGATAGTGAAGGGAGACGAAAATTTAATAGTAATGGGTGACTGGAATTCGAGTGTAGGAAAAGGGAGAGAAGGAAACATAGTAGGTGAATATGGATTGGGGCTAAGAAATGAAAGAGGAAGCCGCCTAGTAGAATTTTGCACAGAGCACAACTTAATCATAGCTAACAGTTGGTTTAAGAATCATGAAAGAAGGTTGTATACGTGGAAGAATCCTGGAGATACTAAAAGGTATCAGATAGATTATATAATGGTAAGACAGAGATTTAGGAACCAGGTTTTAAGTTGTAAGACATTTCCAGGGGCAGATGTGGACTCTGACCACAATCTATTGGTTATGACTTGTAGATTAAAACTGAAGAAACTGCAAAAATGTGAGAAATTAAGGAGATGGGACCTGGATAAACTGAAAGAACCAGAGGTTGTACAGAGTTTCAGAGAGAGCATAAGGGAACAATTGACAGGAATAGGGGAAAGAAATACAGTAGAAGAAGAATGGGTAGCTCTGAGGGATGTAGTAGTGAAGGCAGCAGAGGATAAAGTAGGTAAAAAGACGAGGGCTGCTAGAAATCCTTGGGTAACAGAAGAAATATTGAATCTAATTGATGAAAGGAGAAAATATAAAAATGCAGTAAATGAAGCAGGCAAAAAGGAATACAAACGTCTCAAAAATGAGATCGACAGGAAGTGCAAAATGGCTAAACAGGGATGGCTAGAGGACAAATGTAAGGATGTAGAAGCTTATCTCACTAGGGGTAAGATAGATACTGCCTACAGGAAAATTAAAGAGACCTTTGGAGAGAAGAGAACCACGTGTATGAATATCAAGAGCTCAGATGGCAGCCCAGTTCTAAGCAAAGAAGGGAAGGCAGAAAGGTGGAAGGAGTATATAGAAGGCTTATACAAGGGCGATGTACTTGAGGACAATATTATGGAAATAGAAGAGGATGTAGATGAAGACGAAATGGGAGATACGATACTGCGTGAAGAGTTTGACAGAGCACTGAAAGACCTGAGTCTAAACAAGGCCCCCGGAGTAGACAACATTCCATTAGAACTACTGACGGCCTTGGGAGAGCCAGTCATGACAAAACTCTACCAGCTGGTAAGCAAGATGTATGAGACAGGCGAAATACCCTCAGACTTCAAGAAGAATATAATAATTCCAATCCCAAAGAAAGCAGGTGCTGACAGATGTGAAAATTACCGAACTATCAGTTTAATAAGCCACGGCTGCAAAATACTAACGCGAATTCTTTACAGACGAATGGTAAAACTGGTAGATGCAGACCTCGGGGAGGATCAGTTTGGATTCCGTCGAAATGTTGGAACACGTGAGGCAATACTGACCTTACGACTTATCTTAGAAGAAAGATTAAGAAAAGGCAAACCTACGTTTCTAGCATTTGTAGACTTAGAGAAAGCTTTTGACAATGTTGACTGGAATACTCTTTTTCAAATTCTAAAGGTGGCAGGGGTAAAATACAGGGAGCGAAAGGCTATTTATAATTTGTACAGAAACCAGATGGCAGTAATAAGAGTCGAGGGGCATGAAAGGGAAGCAGTGGTTGGGAAAGGAGTGAGACAGGGTTGTAGCCTCTCCCCGATGTTACTCAATCTGTATATTGAGCAAGCAGTAAAGGAAACAAAAGAAAAATTTGGAGTAGGTATTAAAATTCATGGAGACGAAGTAAAAACTTTGAGGTTCGCCGATGACATTGTAATTCTGTCAGAGACGGCAAAGGACTTGGAAGAGCAGTTGAACGGAATGGACAGTGTCTTGAAAGGAGGATATAAGATGAACATTAACAAAAGCAAAACGAGGATAATGGAATGTAGTCAAATTAAATCGGGTGATGCTGAGGGAATTAGATTAGGAAATGAGACACTTAAAGTAGTAAAGGAGTTTTGCTATTTAGGAAGTAAAATAACTGATGATGGTCGAAGTAGAGAGGATAGAAAATGTAGACTGGCAATGGAAAGGAAAGCGTTTCTGAAGAAGAGAAATTTGTTAACATCGAACATAGATTTATGTATCAGGAAGTCGTTTCTGAAAGTATTTGTTTGGAGTGTAGCCATGTATGGAAGTGAAACATGGACGATAACTAGTTTGGACAAGAAGAGAATAGAAGCTTTCGAAATGTGGTGCTACAGAAGAATACTGAAGATAAGGTGGATAGATCACGTAACTAATGAGGAGGTATTGAATAGGATTGGGGAGAAGAGAAGTTTGTGGCACAACTTGACTAGAAGAAGGGATCGGTTGGTAGGACATGTTTTGAGGCATCAAGGGATCACAAATTTAGCATTGGAGGGCAGCGTGGAGGGTAAAAATCGTAGAGGGAGACCGAGAGATGAGTACACTAAGCAAATTCAGAAGGATGTAGGTTGCAGTAGGTACTGGGAGATGAAGCAGCTTGCACAGGATAGAGTAGCATGGAGAGCTGCATCAAACCAGTCTCAGGACTGAAGACAACAACAACAGCCAGGGAAACCAGCGAAACATGCACTACTGGTCTGTTGACAGTCTCCATTGGCTTCTTCAGGTGGAACGTGAGTGTCCATGGAGTTTAAACGTGTGGTGTGAATAGTGAACCATGAGCTCATATGCCCGTTTTTCATACACGGAACACTGAACGCGTGCAAGTATCACAGCCCCCTAACAGACCATCTTCCATGGATACTAGAAGATATTCCTCTGCAGACTAAGAGGAACCTGTCGTACCAACATGATGCCTGTCCAACACATAGTGCACTATGTACTACAGCATGTCTTCACGAATTGTATCCAAATCGTTGGAGTGGACGCAGTAGACCTGTATCTTTTCCGGCCCTTTCCCCGGATTTGACGCCTGTACCCTTATGTTGTGGGGGGATCTGAAAGACGCTGTCTACAAGAACATACCAACTGCAATCGATGATGTGCAACGACGTGTTACTGCAGCCTGCTCTAATATCTTAGCTGAAATGCTAGCACGTGTGCAGCAAGTCGTTCCAATCCAGACTGGAAGCATGTATTGCTCCTGTTGGTGGTCATTTTGAACACAACCTGTGATGGTCAGTTGTCTCGTTACTGCTCAGAATCCAAATAACTAGTGTATACACTTGTGTTGTTTTGTGTGCTACCATAGCTAAGGCACAAGTGTCGGTGTGGGAACTTTTCATAATATGGTATCTCGTAAACGACTCGCACTAGAATCCTGCGACAAAAACCACTGACATTCTAATTTACCTATTTTAGTTTGTTAATGTCAATAGGCATTGTTCCATCTAAAAAGTGTGACTTTGCACAAAAATACACTTTTTAAGTATTAATACAATCTGTTGATTGGCTAGCAAACTGAACCCTTGACTACCAGTCCATTCTGTGAAAACGGCACATCAATGTACTTTCCGCTACGCCAATATTTGCAGCGCAAGTTTTAGGTGATTCATCCTGTATATTTGAGTTTCTGTTTATCTATAAAAACGATAACTGTCTGCGTTTTGGATAGTCCACTTTTATAACTGATTACTTTTCTTCTTTCTTCTGAAAAATGTGTCCACCACTTTGAGACACTGCGGATTTCAACAATACATCTCCCTTATTATTTCTCTTTCGAAAACCAAAACCACTACGATATCCCTCAAAACCAGCTCTCTCTGCCTCACATGTTCATTAAAATCCCCACACAACAGCTTTTGGTCTAATGTTGGTACTCTAATTGGCTATGTATGCAGTTCTCCTAGGAATTATAGTTTTTGAGACTTTCCATTGCGGAATATAGACACTAAAGGTGGTACAGCAGGGCTGTTTCTCCACAGCTAATTTTACAGAGGTGATACGATCACTCGTTGTATTTATTTCGACTACGTTTTGGCCCATTTATTCCTTTAGTACTTGTATTATCTCAACTCCGTTTCTGGTTTTCTCTGTCCTATTATACAGGGTATAACACGTATAGGTGCAGATATCTCTATTAGCGACTGTAGACAGCGCACTGTACATCAGTATTTATGTCATTTGCTGACTAATAATTACAGCTAATACAAGGTGTATGTTTTTAGGTTGGTTAGTACCTTCAAGTGCATGTGGCAAAAGGCAAGAGCAAGCCCTTAATGCTTATTTTCTTTGCGTCAGTATGTCAAGTGTTGAAGAGTGGATACGTGGACACGAAACGTTTAGTCTATACTGACAGGCGTAGTCCAGTTATAGTGGTGCAGTTACGAGCGTGCAGAAAACATCACGTTGTAAACTTTGTGATGCGATTGTGGGAAGACTGACGCGGAGGAGAAACACCCAGCACACTGATGTGTGCACATATAAAAATATCTTTACTTACAAAAGTTGCACCCTATATATAAGTTTTATCTCCTTCCTGTTTATGTTTATTCTGAATGCTTCAAATGGTTCAAATGGCTCTGAGCACTATAGGACTTAACATCTGAGGTCATCAGTCCCCTAGAACTTAGAACCACTTAAACCTAACTAACCTAAGGACATCAGACACATCCATGCCCGAGGCAGGATTCGAAGCTGAGACCGTAGTGGTCGCGCGGTTCCAGATTGTAGCGCCTAGAACCGCTCGGCCACCCCGGCCGGCTCTGCATGCTTCCATTTTGTTTTCTGAACACGATACTTGCTATTATAATGTCTTTTTAATATAGCTCTTAGTTCAGCAGTACATCCTGTCACACTTTTAATGTTGCAGGCGGCAATGAAGACTTGTGATATTCGCACAGTATCCTTCTGTTTAGATGTTCCGTCGCTTGAGGGGAACGCCCTAGTCTTTTCATCACTCGATGATGAAGTGCAAGGTATTTCGTTGCTTGAAGGGCGGCACTGTAGCACTATACTTCTGTTTCATTTTTCTGTGCCTCGTGAGTAGTATCAGTTTTTGGTTTAAATGTTTTACGGCCGGTTGCCAGCTGACACCAAAATCCTATCTTCCTAGGACATTGAGAGTGCCCTTGACCTCTTATGAGCTCTTCCGCCGCCCTTGATCTCTAGTGAGCTCTTCCGCCGCCATCTGTAATAGTCGTTCCACCTGTCCGCTCATCTCAGTTTCACACCACGGATCTGTCATCACAGAAATGGGATATTTCGGGTTCAAATTGTGTATTTTTCCGTATTCCACTCTCTCGCCGGATGTGAAACCTTCGGTTGTTAGGCTCAAAGACAGGAAAACACGGCTCTGTCCGGGTTCCCATTTTCTGATTTTCCTTTGCCTAATGTTTTGGAGACAACGGTATTTTGTTAACATTCATGCAGAGATACTACCTTAACGAGCAAGGCTACGGACTTTTGTGTTTTCGAGAGCCGCTAGAGTTCAGCCCTATTCCGTCGATTTTTCCGACGTGGAACAATGGAAGGACATCATGACTATCTGTTGCTCTTGTTGCTCGTGGAGGACTTCGCGAGCATCTTATCCTAATACTTTACATTATTTTGTGGAAGTACACTTCGGTGTACTCCTAAAGCATCTGGTATGTCGAGTTGTGTCTACCGAAAGGCTCACCATGCTACAGATACTTTCAAGTCACAATGCTAAGGCAATGTACAATTTTTATTCAAGTGGAAGTGAACACAAGCAGCGATAACTGATAACTTGAGGTTCCAATAAACAGAGTGGGCAAAAGTTATAGGGAAGGATGTCCTACATGAAGCTGTATAGTGTGTGACGCCAAAATATTGCGACTAGATGAGCGTATGAAGCGATTGTACAGACGATATTTGTGCAGATTGTTACAGAAAGGTGTTTAATGAACATAAGAACACGAGTTAATTGACTTTGAATGTAGGATGGTAATCGGTACAAGACGTGTGGGTCTTAGCATATTAGAGATAACATAACAATTCGGATTTCCGACGTCAGCAGTGTGAACGGCGGAGCTATTAAATCGCAGAGACAGTGTTTCCACACACGTAAACCTCAGCACAGGACACCACAATTGCTTGGTGAGCAGACTGTACGAAGACATGAATGAATGAGCGTACGACATTGTGGGCCGCGAGTCTCCCATTCGGGGAAGTTTGGCCGCCGAGGGCAAGTCTTATTGCATTCGACGCTCCATTGGGCGACTTGCGCGTCCGGATGGGGATGGAATGATGATGAGGACAACACAACAACCATTCCCTGAGCGGAGAAAATCTCCTGCCTCAATCGGGAATCGAACACGGGCCCCTTAACGTGCCATTCCGCCGCACTAACCACTCAGCCAACGGGAGCGGACTGTGCGAAGACAAATGCACCGTGTAGGTTTCAGCACCTGACACCAACTCGTGTACAATATGCAACAAAGTGTGCTCGAACAACGTCCTAGTGAAAGGAGTAGTTGTATTTGGGTGAACACAGTTATCTATTTTCTGCAGTAATAAGGAGCGTTTGACACGGTGCTCCACTACAGACTGTTAACAAAGGTACGAGCATACAGAATACTTCTTCAGAAATGTGAGTGGCTCGAAGAATTTTAAACTAACCGAACCCTGAACGCTGTCCTCGACAGTTCGTCAGAGAAAAGAGTATCGCCAGGAGTGCCCCAGGGAAGTGTGATAGGACCGCAATTATTCTCTTATATGCAAATGATCTTAGGGACAAGGTGAGCAGCAAACTGCGGCTGTTTGCTGATGATGGTGTGGTGTACGGGAAGTTGTCGTCGTTGATTGACCGAAGAAGGATACAAGATGACTTTGTCAAAATTCCTGGTTGGTGCGATAAATAACAGCCAGCTCTAAATGTAGAAAAATGTAAGTTAATGCAGGAAATAAACACTGCCGTAATGTTCGAATACAGCATTAGAATACTATGCTTGACACAGTCACGTCGATGGAATATCTGGGCGTAACGTTGCAGAGTGATATAAAATGGAACGATCATGTAATAATTTTAGTAGCGAAGGCGAATTGCCGGCTTGAGTTTATTGGGAGAATTTTAGGAAAGTGTGATTTATCTGTAAAGGAAACAGAGAATAGAACACTCATGTGACCCATTTCTACTCATTGCTCGGATGTTTGGGACCCCCACCACATAGTATTAAATGAACACATCGAAGCAGTTCAGAGGGGTTACCAGCATTGTTACCGGTAGCTTCGACTACTTTGGGAACTTAAATGGGAATTCCTGAAGGAAGGCGACGTTCTTTTCAAGGAACACTGTTGAGAACATTTAGAATACCGGCATTTGACGCTGACTGCAGAACGATTTCCTGTTGCCAACATTCGCATAAAGACCACAAGGGTAAGATAATACAAATTGGGGCTCGTAGGGAGGCATATAGATAGTCGTTTTTCCTTCGCTGTGTTTGCGATTGGAACAGGAAAGTAAATGACTAGTAGTGGTACAAGGTACCCCGCCTGGGGTCATTCAAAATATTCTTAGCAAGTGTGGACTCATGCTCAAAGAATTACACTTAAGCTTCGCACACAAGAAATGGGGAACTAAACATCACCAACTGTGTGATTGCCTTTTATACCGTGGAGCATAAGTGGGTCCATGAGTATGTGAAGGAAATGGAGCTCCTTGTAGTTATACCTAGACGCTACTTAGACCCATCTTGTTAGCTGAAGTATGATGTTACAGCAGTAATCATTAATTAATTTTATTCCACCTCTCACACAATCATTAGATCCAAAAATGAATGCAGTAACACTGTGTACTCAGAAGAATGTAATTGAACGCTGATCTTGATGTGTCATCAACTGAGAAGACAGCTATTTAAATTGTCGAGAATTCAACCTAGGAAGTCTCTCAAACATTTTATCTTGCAAATACACTGGGTGGTTAGAGTTAAACTTTCGTTACATGAGCCGGAGTAGACACGAAACCATTTACGTGAGGATACTCAACTTTATAGGAACCATGTTCAGACGGTGCACTGCAGGATTTGCGTTGTTAGTGGCGTTAGTGTCATGACTTGCCTTTAGCCGCCGGTACTGGTATGACGAGTTAGGGTTGAAACACAAGCATCAGTGAGCATTACAGATTCAGACTGTGAGTACTTTTCTGGACAAGGCCAGCAGGGCTTTACTTGTAAAGTTGTTTTATGAAAACAACAGCAACTGCTCTCCTCGAGTCCCGACGCGTCGGAGGAATACAGAGAGGTCCTCTTTCTGCACCGAGGTTGAAGAACATAATGCTGAAGTTCGAATTAACTGGAGATTTGGGAATTGCTCCTGGGAGAGGCTGATTGCCACTTGCGCAACAAAACGGTTCAAATGGCTCTGAGCACTATGGGACTCAACTGCTGTGGTCATTAGTCCCCTAGAACGTAGAACTACTTAAACCTAACTAACCTAAGGACATCACACACATCCATGCCCGAGGCAGGATTCGAACCTGCGACCGTAGCAGTCGCACGGTTACGGACTGTGCGCCTAGACCCGCGAGACCACCGCGGCCGGCACTTGCGCAACAAATTGTTGAGGAAGTTACTGTTGCCATGGCTGAGAATGCTGGACTCAATGAGCGATCTTCAAGCAGTGCACGAGCTGTGTCACGACAGCTGAACATTCGATGGTCCACCGTTCGAGAAGTGATGCGAACAATTGTGAAATGGTACCTGTAGTGCGGTCCAAGGCTGTCGTGGATGCAGGTGATCGTCACATTGAGCAGCATTTGTAGCCTGGAACGCAAACATAGGATGCAATTAATATGACGCTCTCATATGAAAATATGTGGAAATTTAAATGCATTTCTTTCAATGGTTTATTCGTTATTTCTCTTCCGCATGTCCTTACAAGCGTTTCCACAAAGTTTCATTGTTCTACGATCACTCGTTTTTCATGGGTGCCGTCTCAAGCAGCGAAAGTTTAATTATAACCACACTGCACTTTCAAATACATGAGATGCTATAAAGAGTTTTTACAAATGCTTCAGTGATAAGGTAACTGTGTCCTCAGCAATTAAAATGGATGTCCCTTGATTTCTAGATTAACTTACGTATATTTCACCATTGATGTTAGGTCATTCTGTGACACTCGACCGCCTGTGAACTTTGTTTGGACTCCCGTTTTTATATTTATTATTTTTAACTAGACAGAGTGGTTCTTAAAATTAAAGCGGCGAAACAGATGAGGAAGATGCCATATTAGACGACATACAGCGAAATGGTTATATTCGTTAGTGCCAGTATCAAAGACTGTGTTGGTCACGCCACAAACTAATGCATCCTGACCCAGAGAAACCATTTCAACTTCCTGGTATCGGTGTGAAAGGCTTCCTGCTGACCGTTCCAGTGCAACATTCCGCAAGAGAAACTTACACCTTAGAGTCAAGGCACTGTCTTAAATCATCTAGTCCCTCGAGACTTTATGCAAAAAGTTCCTCAAAGCAATAAAACATATCGTAAGCAAAGTTCGTTTAGAAATCTTTATTGCACGCTCTAAAGATCGCAGGTAAAAATCTCTTCAGTCGATGTGTAGGCACATCACCCAGATGGGGAAAAATGCTAATCTTAAATCTAATGATACCGAGGATCTGTGTTTCCGCCAATATGGAACGATGGAAGATAAGAATGGAGCGTCAGCGTTATGTCATACTGGTTCCACCTCCTTCTTCAGGACACTGGGGATACTACTTCTGGCGGTTACTTCATCTGGCCCCAATTTTTCTGTACCTTGGAAGTTCAGTAAAATAATCTTACTTTGCGTTGTTAATGAAATCTCACTAGCTGGACAGTTTTCCCGCTTCTGAAGCGCTCTACGCCTATATCAGAATAACACAATGATAAATATATACTTATTTACCATAGCACCAACCACTCTTCTGCCTCAGATTCCGGTTACTAAAAATACTTGCAGATGACAATTGCAACCCTTAAGTTAACTGTTGTGATTCATGTTGGCGTGTTTTTTATTTCTCTGCGTAACACGTTTATTTCACGCAGTAAAATTTCCGGAGCTAGCGGCAAATGTGTGCAACACCCTGATAAGGCTGTTACGACACTGAAAAGCGTATTCAGTACAACGCGTTAACGGGCAGTGCGTGAACGCATGCGGTAATTAACGGCGCAGTTGTGCCTACGGCAGCCGTAATGCGCTAGCGGGTAATTGAGAACCTATATTGTTCCTTTCAGTCCTCAGCTGTACTCGGCAGCTACTTTCTGTGTTATTCTGATCCAGGAATAGTCTTTAAGCCTATGCTAAAGTCATGGAACGATCCTACCATACCTCCAGTAGTTGCAATAACACTGTCGTCTGACTGCGGATCTTAGAAAAAATTGTCAGAACACCTACTTACTTTTTTTTTTGCATCGACGAAGTTACTTAGTTGTTTTCAGAGTAGATTTAGAAGCTACCATTCCACTCTTGATAACATAATTTCATCTAATGTTGTTACGTGAATGCTTTTTATGCGAAGAGAACAGTTTGATAAGAAAGCCTGGTGTGTTACTTTGAAGCATAACGCACGGTATGATTCAAAGTATCCAGATACACATATGAAATTTCAGCTAGTATTTGGTAATAGGCCCATCTCGTGTTATGGCGCCTAGTACGGAATAACCGTACCTACAACTTGCAGACTACGTGCAGTTTTACACTGCCCGGTGAAAAAACGTTTTGTGGAGGATATCAAACCATTCTTCAGGAGAAACTGAATGTTGTCGATTGCGACCTTTATTTTCAACCAAAAGACTGCATTTCAAACTATCTCATATTTTTCACTCTTTTTCAATTTGCAATTCTGTGCAGGCCATTCCACTCGAATGAGGAAACCCGTACGACCACATGTATATGTACGATTTGCCCAACGCAGCTGTTTCAGTGCCTTGTATATACTACATGATCTTCAACGCAGTTCCGCAATCCGCATGCAGATAATCGTAATACGTGTCATATATCGTTTTCTAATTGAAATTTTCACGGTATTTTCACCTGGAAAAAATGAACAATGGATGCTGCCAGTAACGTAGAACAGAGTGGACAAACCCCTTCCGTACATTTTCATTAGGGGATGGGTTTAGTGATAAGTGGAACTAGTGAGGAACATGGAGATGCCATTGGATAATGTGAGATCAGTGTGCATGGGCAGTGTCCTGTGTATCTTCGGGATGATGCAGGAACGAAAAAAAAAATGGTCTGGATGATGCTGAAGTACCTCAAACTCTTCATTGATATCTTACTAACAGCACCACTGTGAGGTCACTGCGGCTCCACACAAGCGAAGTTGCTCCTGTGGATATGGCTCTAAGCACTATGGGACTTAACATCTGAGGTCATCAGTCAAACTATGTGTATTAGCACACTAGTAGTTGCCACTCTGTAGGTTCACGACGTTCTCACAAACGATCTTCACTGTTCCAAGACAGAGTTTGTTGTAATCACTAAACACATCTGTGTACCGCTTAACCCTACGTTACGCCTTTCAGTATACCATTGGAGGGGAGGGTGGTGGGGGGGGGGTTGCGGGGTGACGAGGTGTGAGAGGAAGCCTGGCCAGTGATACTCCAGTTCGAACCCCATTTCCAGAAAATGGTTCGTGGTGGTTCTAGTCGACATTCTAGATGTGACATAGGTTTTAATTTGTGTTGCACTCTACAATGGCTGCTCGCCTGATGTGTTGATCCATGCGTGAATCTACGGGATGTATCATAAGCAGTTTCAAATACTGACACAAGCGAAAGTGTACGATCATAGAAACAATAACAATCCAATAAACATGGGTTTGCAAACGAGCCGTTTGCGGAATAAATGCGAATGTATGCTTACGAACCGCCAGTGACTTCGGTATGAAATGTTAAGCTAGTTAGCACAAATGTATTTGACATCTAAAAATTTTCGACTAATTTCCCATCTAATCTGAACTAATTTCATGCATGGTCCACCATTGGGGAATATGGTAGATCCATGATCGAGCGCCTGCACATTTTACTACTCACTATGCCAGCTAACTGGGCCAAAATGGAAAAGGGTGGAGCGATTGACTGATTAGGGACAACTGTAACACTTGAAACATTTATTTCAAAATTACGAAGTCACACCAAACTTAGTCACTCGTAATTCAACAAAAATATTCAGTTCAGTTATCCAATACAGGGTAAATATTTCCATTGAAATTATTTCCTAAAGGAAATCAGTATTTAAAAAATCATATTACAGTTATACCAATACCGGAATAAAATTTACACGTTAACATCTTAAAAATTTGAACCTATTGTACAAGTCTTTCAGTTATTGGTCGTCCTTAGAAATTTCATTTACCTTAATCTTACCTAAACCAGAAATCAACTGCCTCCTTTCCCTGCTTACTCATGAGGCAGACGCAGTGGTTAGACACTGGACTCGCATTCGGGAGGACGACGGTTCAATCCCGCGTCCGGCCATCTTGATTTAGGTTTTCCGTGATTTCCCTAAATCGCTCCAGGCAAATGCCGGGATGGTTCCTTTCAAAGGGCACGGCCGTCTTCCTTCCCCGTCCATCCCCAATCCGATGAGACCGATGACCTCGCTGTCTGGTCTGCTTCCCCAAACCAACCAACCCAACCATGAGGCAGAATAGGCTTACGCAAATCAACTACTAAATCTTTAAACTTACGAGAATATACAAGTGAATATGTAAATGAATATACAAATATTGTTTAGGACTTAAGAAGATTCAGTGGTAACCAAACGATCTTAATGTTCACTAACATTGGTTTTGATACAATTAGAAACGGAACATTGGATCCCTATTACGAATAGTAACGTGTGTTTGTGTCACGAGCGCTGCTTCATCGCACGCCTTGCCCTACGATGTGCTTCCATCCATCTACTTCAGTCCACATAAATACAAGACAGTGTCAGCTCTTACACTTGAAACAGTTTAGTATCAGACACTAGAAATAATAATTTTTAGAAGGCAAATAACCTCAAATGGTGCCAGTTGACAACACAGCCTCTGGAAGAGGCCGTTACAAGCGTGATTAAGGAAACATCTGACACCAGTGAGCATCAGCTCACTCCTTAATAAGTGACAACTCCCACTTCATCAATCTCTTTAGAACAATGCTTTCAGTAAACCATTTAGTCCCTAAGTCGAAGGATGCACAATTCACAGAAGGCAAGGCTTTAACCATAGGGAGGAGCAATGTGATACCGACGCACCATAAATTAATGTTCGACTAAGAAGATATGCCTATAATATTGGCGAATGACAATACCTTTTACAAACCTACAATTAACACTTCTCGTAGCTGGTCACTTAAGACACGTTACATGCACCGCTGTCTGCTTTGAGTCACCGTGCCTCTTACTTCCTCCGTGCAGTGTAGCCTCCATCAAGTAAACACCGACACACTATCTTGGCTCTCCGCTTTCCACACAAGCCCCAGTTCCTTCCATCTCCGTGCGTCCATCCGCTCTCTCCACAACCACCGATCTTCCTCATTCAAATATTGTCTATTCCACAGATAAATTCCTTTCCTGCCCAGAGAAGCTCCATTGAGTGCCAATGACGGGACGCCAAACTTTCCCACTCGAGTCTTGCGATACTCAAGCCAGTCCGTCCTTGAACTGACGAAGTGCGCCGCTCCGTAGAAATTCTTCCTACCTGTTAAATAGAGATGCTCTCGTAGTTATATGACCCTTGACACGGCCATGGCAGTGCAGTCGGATTATGAAATTGCAGTACTAGTGTCTATGTTTTACGTAATGAAGGGAAAGAAGATTTTTGTGCAAATAATTTTTATATGGGATGCCATTTTAGTGCGTTTTTTTAAGAAACACCGTAAAATGAACTTGTTCACACTGATTATAACCTAACTATTAACGGTACGAGAGCATGGTCTACCACATGACCGGATCGAAAGACGTCCTATTGACGATGTCGACTATGGCGCACAGTGTGCAATTTGTGCGTACGATCGGTACAGTTCGTATAAGATCGTACATCTTCTGTTGTGCCAAAGTTATTCATTTATTAATTAATATCAATGTTTCCTGGCATTGTAAAGTTATTGAAAGATACTATTTATGACCCGTAGGGTCCTCCTAATGCGTTTCATAGCATTGTAAAGTTACTGAAAGATACTGTTTATGATCTATAGGCTCCTCCAAACGTCTGAGTGGCAAAAGGCAAACTTTGGTAACAAATGTTCATTAATAACAGTTACTTGATTCGAGCTAGAATAAATTTACTTTCCCTACGTATCTCCCTGCTGACATCACGAGCAATTTCTGCGTCAGCATTTCATCCCACTGGCTCTGAAAGCTTCAGATGACCAACCGCTCCTACCGCTCGCACCAGCTCCATACGCACTGGAGCGGTGATACATTTGCTTCACGTATGTGAAGTAGAAGAGCTGGAAACAAAGTGAAATGCCCTGTTATCTGCAAATAAGGGCTACCTTACATACTCCAAGAAATGGATAGTACCTTGGTCTCCAGCATCGCATATCATCAACTCTATGGATTTTTCTCTGAGGTCATCTCAGAGGTGGAATCTTTTAACGGAACCTATTAAAGGCTTTACTTTACCGAAGTATGCGATACTCTCCGAATTCAACCAGTTTAACGAATATTTATGATTATAGAAAAGTTACTGTGTATGTTAACAATGATTGCATAACTAGTCTCCATAAAGAGTCAACCCATTAAATTATACTGAATAACTGGCCCACACAAAAGTTAATATCACTTTATCACTGATACAGCAAATGACATCATGTAAAAACACTAAGTTCATCTTAAACAATTAATATCAAGCAACGAAAATAGTGGCCAACTTACACGTATTTTGGATCTCCTTAAATAAAAATCACCCAGTGAAACCTATTTGTTCACTAGGACTGTTTTCGCTCAGTATTCACGTAAACTCTCCTATTTTAGACGAAAAGCAAAGGAATTCTTAATAATTCATGTTATTTACTTATTTATGCAAATTAGAGAAGTCAGTTGACAAACTTCTAAAAAACGGCCTTTGTGTAACAAAGGATTATTCTATCAAGTCAACAAATCTGTCTGTCATTTTAATAACCTGTTAAATTATGTCACTCGATATAAATTAATAACTTTTCTGCACAAATTACGATAACAGATGTACATGTGACTTATAAACTATATCTCTTTTTAGTAGTTCTTTGACAAGGTTATAAATACAAGCAGCAAGAAGGGTCGGAGGCGCAGTGTTATGTCACTTTAGTAAAGTGTGTATGTGTGTTATTGTTCGAGGTGGATAAACAATGCAAAGAACATGTAAAAGAAGTACTACTTTGTGTTGTGTCATTGTCTTTGGTGGACAGTGGAATTAAGATGGCCACCAGAGTAATAAATATTTGAAGTTTAAATATTTGTTGGTTTCGCTCATTATTTATCATCAAAAGCACATCAAAAACACGGGACCTCATCATTTTACCATTAGACGACCAGATTTAGAGCCAGCATCAGCATCGAGACACAACAGCGATGCAGCAAGCAGCAGCGATTACCACAATGCATTTTAATGGCGTCAACCTAACATCAAGTGCTAACAAGCTCAGTAAATAGGAGTGAAATAGTGCGATTATAGCAATATCTACGACTAGGCGACCATTACAATCTGAAGCACTCTCTTTGATACAGTAGAGCAGCGAACTGTACCGTCTTGGAAGACGTTTGACATGATCTGTGGGTGTTTAAAATAAGCCAGCATCTCGTGGTCGTGCGGTAGCGTTCTCGCTTCCCGCGCCCGGGTTCCCGGGTTCGATTCCCGGCGAGGTCAGGGATTTTCTCTGCCTTGTGATGGCTGGGTGTTGTGTGTTGTCCTTAGGTTAGTTAGGTTTAAGTAGTTCTAAGTTCTAGGGGACTGATGACCATAGATGTTAAGTCCCATGGTGCTCAGAGCCATTTTGTTTAAAATAATTTTTAACTCATTACAGAGATGAGTACAGTATGCATGCAAATGCCAGGATGACACACTGAAAACCTCTTTTAACAGGTACAAGTGTGTATTAAATTGCAACATATAAAGTAGTATTCAGTTACTTGTTAAAGTAAGCACTGTTGGGTCAGGTCTTAATCGAAAAGTCTACATTTGTGCTAACGAGGACAATATGTCGTACTCAAGTGAGTGGGGGATCATAGCCAGGTACTTGCAGAAATGGTTCAAAAGGCTCTGAGCAGCTGCGCGGGTTAGCCGAGCGGTCTCAGGCGGTGCAGTCATGGACTGTGCAGCTGGTCCCAGCGGGGGTTCGAGTCCTCCCTCGGGCGTGGGTGTATGTGAGTTTGTCCTTAGGATAATTTAGGTTAAGTAGTATGTAAGCTTAGGGACTGATGACCTTAGCAGTTATGTCTCATAAGATTTCACACACATTTGAACATTTGATTTTTGGCTCTGAGCACTATGGGACTTAACATCTGAGGTCATCAGTCCCGCTACCGTCGCAGGTTTGAATCCTGCCGCGGGCATGGATGTGTGTGATGTCCTTAGGTTAGTTACGTTTAACTAGTTCTGAGCTCTAGGGGACTGATTACCTCAGATGTTATATGTCCCATAGTGCTCAGAGCCATTTGATCCATTTGGACTAACATATGTACCATCTTTCCAAGATTTTAAACATGGCTGAAACAGCAACTGTTCAAATTCTTCACGGTAAATGATGGCAGCCAAAACAGTTTCAGGATCAAAAATTTATTAAACTTCTTGACCAAGGTTGCGGTATATATAAATATACCTTCGTCAGAAGTAAAATATCTAAAATTACATCTTGCAATGGAGATAAATAAAACAATTGTGCCAAAGGCGTCGTCAGTAATTAAGACACCATCTCCATTTATACAACATGATTCTGGACACAGGCTCGATGCGAACACAGTTCAGCATCAGTACAGAACTTGGTGCGTGGCGTCTTAAGGAGACAGGCTGACGGATACATTTGCGTGCAACAAGCGGAACAGAAGGTGGCGCCGCTGGTAAGAATATGGCGACCCCTGTACCTAGCGTGACTCGCAGTGGCGCAAGCTGGCGGCCCGTCTGCGAGTTGTGCCGTCTGCTGAGATATGAGCGGCACACCATGTGCGGTCCGTATAGGTACCGTCGATACTGCATTCCTCCTCCTCTTCGTCCCCCCCTCCCAAAATAGCGCGCTGTCATCGCATAACGTGGATGCAGGCGACGACGTGGGGAAGGCCCATGTTGCGATGCAGTTTATGGAGTTCGACTTGGCGTGATGGCAGGTAGTACCAGCCTACCTGTGTCCTGTAATTTGCTTCGTGAATTACCGTGAATATCTGCAAAACAACTTTAGGCGGAACTCCATGTGGCTCAGGTGGGTGCAGCAATGGCGCCGCTGCTGATGCTGTACACTTAAATACGGATTCTGGCCCGATGTCAGTCACCGATGACTGCAGTAACTGCAGAGTTCAAATAGCTCTGAGCACTATGGGACTTAACATCTATGGTCATCAGTCCCCTAGAACTTAGAACTACTTAAACCTAACTAACCTAAGGACATCACACACATCCATGCCCGAGGCAGGATTTCGGACCTGCGACCGTAGCAGTGGCGCGGTTGCGGACTGAGCGCCTAGAACCGCTAGACCAAAACTGCAGAGTAAGGAGGAAGGGATCGATTTCTGTGGCAGAACCATCTTCTGAACCATGCGCCCGAAGGTTGGGCGCTGGTGAAGGCTGCTCAGGGGTAACGGTGTGGGATGCAGGCGACGTGTCTGAAAAATGCATATCTATGGCAGTATCACAGTAATCACGAAAATAAAATTGGATTTGGTGCCGTCTATGAGAACCCTTTCGCCGCCAATGGTGTAATGAGCCCGGTCGATCGACTGAAAGACATCTCCGAGTTCCCAGATGTGGGGTTTCTTACATAGACGCTAAAAAGAAAGGAAGGTGGTCATTCTTGTGGAATCTCGTTGCGAAGTATGCCCCTGAAGCAAAATGCCGAGGGTCAAATAAATGCAGCAAAGTGACGAAGAACATGTAGCAGGTTATGCCGGCTAAGTGTTGGCAAGGGGCATCTTGCGAAATGTGCTGGCAAAAATTTACTCTCGAGTGCGAATCACATCTTGAAGGTGCGAACGAAACGCTCTGCTTCACCGTTCGATTATGGGGAGAACAGAGCCGTCTGGATACCTTGAATTCCATTTTGTTGGCAAAATAATTGAATTTACATCGAGAAAAGCTGCTGGCGATTGTTTGAAATAATTGTTTGAGGCCTACTTCTAAACAAAAAACAGAAGCGTGTGCTTTAATTTCGCTAGTTCTGGTTGTCGAATTCATAGGACTGACAAATAGATATTTATTGTATGCATCGACGATAATTCTCTACAGTGTGTTCCAGAAATGGCGAGAAAAATCAATAAGGATGTAACAATTAGGTCGGGGGTAATTGAAATCATCTTTGCGTGGGGCTGCGTGGTTGTCAGCGCATGCGTTGCAGTGGGCAGTCAACTGTTGAACTGGCTTTTCAACACCGAATAACTTGTAATGCTGGCATGCCAATTGCTCAGTTTTAACTGTTCCCCAAAGCTCTCTCCGTAAAAGTGACAAAACGTTTTGCTGCAGGGATGAGGAAACCAGGACTCTCGTTTGTTCAATAGGAATATGCAATAAAATCCCACAATTGTGAAGAGAAAGCCTGATATTGCTGTGCGTGGTATTTTCGTATTAATGGGTCTGAAACTGAGCTCTGATAACGGGGGCAGGCCGTATGAACGTAGTAGGTAGTAGGTAAGCAGCTGTAGCGACTGATGCTTTTCGGTTGCTTGTGGATCCGCCAACAGTCCACGGGAAAAGTTTGGTGAGCTTACGAATTAGATTGATCAGTATGAAGATAAGTAGCTTGTGATGTGTTGAATTCCGAATCATTGACCGTACATAAGCGAGAGAGAGTGTCTGGGTTTGCATGCTGTGCTATAGGGTAATAAAGAATTTTGTATTGGTAACTCGAAAGAAGTAATGACCAACGTCAGGCCTTCTGTGCTGTTCGATCAGGCACATCTGTCGCTGGATGAAAAAGTTCAGCTAACAGCTTATGACCAGTCACGAGAAAAACTCTTCTGCCAGGCAGATACTGATGGATTTTCGTAACGGCTGCCAACGGCCTTGCTGCAGTGGTAACACTGGTTCCCATCAGATCACTGAAGTTAAGCGCTGTCGGGCTGGGCTAGCACTTGGATGGGTGACCGTCCGGTCTGCCGAGTGCTGTTGGCAAGCGAGGTGCACTCACCCCTTGTGAGGCAAACTGAGGAGCTACTTGACTGATAAGTGGCGGCTCAGGTCTCGTGTACTGACATACGGCCGCGAGAGAGGTGTGCTGACCACATGCCCCTCCATGTCCGCATCCAGTGACGCCTGTGAGGTGAGGATGACACGGCGGCCGGTCGGTACCGTTGGACCTTCCAAGACCTGTTCGGACGGATTTATATATGATGGCTAAGGCTTCCTTTTCCAGCTGACTGTAATTGACTTGGGCATTGTTCAACATTTTAGAAGCGAATGCTATGGGGCGTTCAGTGTTACCAACCTTACGAGACAAAACCTCTCCGATTACGTGTGACGACGCATCAACTGCAAGCAAATGTGGAGATGGCAATGAATAAGATACTCGTGACTAAGCAATACATTTATCAATGTTTGACATGAACGTTCGC
Source organism: Schistocerca gregaria (assembly GCF_023897955.1). Lineage (NCBI taxonomy): Eukaryota > Metazoa > Arthropoda > Insecta > Orthoptera > Acrididae > Schistocerca > Schistocerca gregaria. The sequence goes on from NC_064931.1 coordinate 417,081,586, forward strand.
GTTCCCCATTCCATTGGAAACGAACATTTTTAGGCTTAACGCGATGCAAAGAGTCAGCAATTTGTGGTGCATTCGAAACGAATTTAATTTAACGGGTAAGTTTTCCAAGCAATGCCTGTAGTTCTCGTACGTTTTTAGAAGGTGGTAACTCCTAGATGGCCTCTAAATTCTTAGCCGAGGAACAAGCGCTGCTGTCGTCAATGAGATGTCCTAAATATTCAGTTTCTGTGTTGAAGAATGATCATTTCTGCAAAATGCACGTGAGTCCTGTATCAGTTAAATATTGTAAAAGAGATTCTATATTTCTGAGATGGTGTTCTGGAGTTGATCTGGGCCAATGGTGTCACAGGAAGTCGCTGGTACTGATACAAGCTGCCGTGCGTACCGACTGCTAAATATTTCTTTGTTTCATCATCCAGAGGAGGCCGAAAGTAAGAACCTGGTAAATCAGTTTTTGGAAAGAATCGTCCTGCTGCTAATCGATCCGTAAGTTCCTCGGCGCTTGGTAGGGGGGAGGAATCAGTAAGTCTGACTGTTAACTGTTGGTTTAAAGTCGGCAAAAAGTCGGATTTTCCTGTTCGATATTCTAGTGATAAACATAGGAGATGCCCAATAGCTTGCCGAAATAGGTTTAAAGACACCGATTTGTTCCAATCTGTTGAGTTTACCACATACGTCTGATACCTCAGTCTGTTCATTGCAAACAGACTGAGGTATCAGACGTATGTGGTAAAGTTTTGGTCAAACATTAACTTTGAGCATAATGTGCACTTGAAAATTCTTTGCATGTCCCGATGTTCCATTGAAAAAATGTCCATGTTTTTCACACAGTTGTTGAATGCTCGATTGGGAAACTTGAGTATCGACGACATGCACATTAGCTTGAATATGCAAACCAAACAAATCAAATGAACCCATGCCAAAAATACTAGGACTAGAGCGTGACTGGACTACAGTGAATGTCACTAATGTAATCGTATTATTATATTTCGTGTGTAAAGAAATAACGTTCCGAGAACAGAGCTACTTTCGTCGTTTAGGTTCTGAGGTGCAGACGTGATTTATGTAGCTTAGTGTGTCCCGACTACTCTTGTACATTCTGGCTAATTAACGCGACTGAATCACATGTATGTAACTGAAGTTGTACGCTTCGAGTGCAAATCTGTGAAGATATGAACAGTATGCTGTGAGTCTTTTAAATATGATTGTCAGTCCTGAAATTCGAAAGACATCCTCCGTCATATTTGTGGTTGCCGAGCATTGTGCTGTTCGTTTATTTGTGGAAAGATTATCAGAATCAGCGAAGTTTTGTACTTTGGTGGTAGCTTTGCGATTCTTGCACTTGCGTTTACGGATACTGTGTGTATTGTCTGGAGGAGCGGAGGTGGATTCAGAACGTGAGATCATCTTGCTTTAAATGCTAGATTTATGGCTGAGAGAAGTTGCTTTTTGATTCTTTTTTCATTCCGTTTTGCTTTGTGTGTGTCCTGACATATGGCAGCGTCGAGATTCCAGTGGCGGAAAAAGCAGTGTTTGCCTTCATGTGTTACATAGCACGTAACGCAAGATTTTGAACTTTCAGGAAGATAGGCTGGGTGACTCGTGCACTGCCTTCGTCGATGCTTGCGTCTGTGGTTTACTTGTGCCAAGCAGGCCTAGACCTTCTTTGAAAATCCGTGGTTATCATTGCAACACATGCGCGTGGAAGTCTAGTTCGATGAAGTTCTTTACTTCCTGACCTCCGATCACTTTAAGTACTTCATTGAGACCAGGATCGCGATGCTTTAAAAGCTCTCCCCGAGTTCTATTGTCAGTAAGTTCTAAAGAACTGCATCACGATGCATTTCGTCTTGCAGAGAATCTCTACAAGTGCAGGTAAATTTACAGTTCCTAGCCATGCCCTCGAGTTCAGCGTTCCATTCCTTCTAAGACTGATTAGTGTGAGGAAGTGTATGAAAGAAATGGTAACGAGCAGTGGCTACATGAATACGAGATTCAAGAAATTTACCAAGTTTCTTAACGACTTCTTTATAGGGTAGGGTTTGACGTTATATTTGCAGGAACAGTCTGCGACAAAATCAAAACACTTCAGCACGTACCCAAGAAAAAAAAGAAGAAATGACATAAGTCACCTGATATTTGATATGCTGAGAAGTGCTGCTCAAGTTGAAGCTTGCGCTCCATCTAGTTATCGTGCGTTGTCTAGGAGTAGAAGGGAGGGAGGGTCACTTGGCCACCCAAATTTTGTGTTTCAGTCGTAGTTGGCCTTTGGGCTTGTTGTGCCTTCAGTGACTGGGTAATGCACGACAGTTACAAGTGAATTCGTGTTCTCTGACAGTGAATAAGTACAGTAAGTTGTTGCCTTACAGTGGTTGCGATTGCGCCGAAAAATTAAGAATGTTGCAAGTTAATAAGATTAAATGCAAGAAATAAAACTTTTTACGCGTTCCGCTCTCGCATGTGCCAAGAAGAGAAATTTTAACTATATTTTTTTTCTGCCAGCAGCTGTTTTAAAGAGATCTGATTAATTTGATGATGTTTGTAGTCGAATCCAATTCGAGTCAGATCAGTTCCTTGTGGCCAAAGATGTCCGACCAAATAAATGAATCTAGTCGACACCGGCACTCACATTGTTGTTGCCAGAAATGTCTGTTGTGTCCGTAGTTAGTAGGGGATGGCCTGGTTACTTAGAAACACTTCAAACGTTCAGAACGTGAATAAAACATCATCAAGTTTACTTACAGTATCTACAATAACGAAATACACATAACTTTGACTGGTCTGACTGTGAGTATTAGTTGGCGTTCAGCACTGTTCGTTGTAATCTCGCCGCGCGGCTTCCGAGATCTGAGGGCGGAACTCGGTGAGTGGCATATTAAGCAGACAGGTGGAAGGATACCTTGCCGCGCAGCGAGTGGAACTGAAGGCAGCGTCCTGTGGTGGCGTCCGTAGCGCCGTCTATAGGAATACTGGGAGCCCTGTAGCTAACGTGACTCATGGCGGCGTCAGCTGGCGGCGCGGCCCGTCTACTAGTTGTGTCTTCGGCTGAGCTGTGGCCGGCGCGCCGTTTGCGGTCGACATGCATACCGTCGTTACCGCAGAAGTGGATATTTTTGGAAGTATTTTTGAGCAAAATGTAAAACGGTCTGGTGATTTACTACATACTGCAGTTGTGCGTTATTAACACAGTTTATTCGAAGTAAAATGCCTTGCATTTTGATGATAGTGTTGTCAGTGTTGCGGGGGCGGCATTTGTTATAGCGAATATCGTTCAAGGAGTAGTGGGTAGAGTAAATGAACTATCATTACATGACGTGTTATAATTTTTTCTGTGGTGGTTCTCCTTGTCAAACACCATTTCAAGTGAGCAGATGATAATGCATAACGTTTTACGCTAGAAAGCTATAATTGGCGTTATTGACTTGCAGGAAGGCCTTCGTCCAAATCCACACGACATACAAAAATTAGAAATTCAACGAAGAGCGTATTCACTATCATTTGACTCCAAATTATATTTATATAAATTTAAGTAGTGATCCTCAAGCAGCACGCAAAGCTAAGTTAGGACACAGAGATCTTAATTAAGCAATAGAAACTTAAGCTTAAAAAATCTATATATTTTACACCTGTAGAAAGCAACTTTTCTGGACAAGACAACAGTCCTATAGCACATGACAGGAAAATCTGTTCAGATAACTGAGAAAAAAATCAGAAAAAGCGCAGAGATAAAAAATAAGAATTTAAAAGTGCTCATGATAGAACAACTGGAGGACAACTTTCTCTTTCTTTCTGTCTTACACACACACACACACACACACACAGTCAAAGATTCGACATACATTCTACCCTAGAATAATGAATCTCACTGACATACAAATGGTTCAAATGGCTCTGAGCACTATGCAACTTAACTTCTGAGGTCATCAGTCGCCTAGAACTTAGAACTAGTTAAACCTAACCAACCTAAGGTCATCACACACATCCATGCCCGAGGCAGGATTCGAACCTGCGACCGTAGCGGTCGCTCGGATCCAGACCGTAGCGCCTAGAACCGCACGGCCACTTCGGCCGGCCACTGACATACAACTGAGTTTATTGGGATCATAACTGTGAGAGAAAAATGTTAAATATAGTACTAACGAGAGCAGATTAACAAATGCGGGTATGAGGGACATCCTAATAGTAACAGAACACATTTAGCGCAAGAAGGAAAACCAGTTATATAAATACTGGACTAATCACGGAATTGATGTTAAAACAGATAAATGGTTTCATCAAAAACAAGAACACTCATAAAACAAAAAGGAAATTAACAAAAAAACACTAATATCTAAGTCAATAAAGAAAAAAATCGGTAAAGGGGATAACAGCTACAAAATCAGGCAAAAACAATGCTGTAGTGCTCATGGATATACAGATAAAAGAAAGACAATAAAAATTGTTGAAGAACTAAGCCTGATTCAACCATTAGATTCCAAATGAAACTGAAAACACGTTAGAAAGTCAAAAACTTACTAAAAAACAAATTCCAAGAATGTTTCCAGACACGACGTTGCCATATTCACACGCTAATACTTACCTGAACATTACAACAAGGGAACAGCATAGTATATAAAATTACTTGACATGAATCCAAAAATTAGAAGGTATAGTCCACCAACTGATAGATTTCGTTTATGTCCAAGACATGTACACTTTAATCTCCCTCGGTTATACAATCAACATCATAATACAAATACTCGCAGGAAAACCAGAGATCCCAAACACAACTACAGAAGAACTGACACAAATCATAAAAGCACACTGACCAAGATTACATTCGTTTTAACAGTTCATCTATTTACAGTGGAAACTCAGTCTCACACTTACTAGCAAATATCTTAATGATTACCACTGAAAACAGATTTTTTGCAGGAATAACAGGAACAGAAATATATGGAGAAAAGTTAGCATATATATGTAGACGGCATCATATACCTCATAGACAAACCACAAGAACATTTAAAGAGTTCAGAAATGTAGATATATAACATACACTACAACAGTCAGTTCACCGTGGGAATGGAAACAGAAGAAACAACACACTACTTTGATGTCAGAATCACGAAATCCAACCACAGATACAGCTTCAACATAGTCCGAAATGAAATAGCTACAGACGTGATAATACACAAGATATCTAATCACTTATAGACTCAAAAAATAGCAGCTGTTCAACTTATAGTACAGAGGTATTGCAGGGCACATCTAAGCAAAAGTAGCTATCAAGAATATCTGAACATGATCATCATTCTAGCCAAAAGAATGGATACAATTGTTAGATCGTTTCCGTGACACTTGTAAAATAAAATAATGCGTAACACTCTTTAGTGTCTCCTGCACCGAAGAGTGGTAATGATTCATTGTGAATTTTTGAATGCACTAAGAAGAAAGAGAGAAAACACAAAGCAGTCATCCGAATGAGATGAAAATAGGTAGATATGATGTACATGTACAGACTAACAAATGATTACAATTTCAGAAAAATTACATCATTCACTCAAGAGGTCGAGCGTCACAAATTGAGCATGTCAGTAATGCGCTGGTCCACCTGTTGCCCTTATGCAGGCCTTTATTCGGCTTGGCGTTGGTTAATAGAGTTGTTGGATGTCGTCCTGAAGGATATCGTGCCACTGTCTGTGATACTGGCGCGGTACAGCGTCAAAATCCACGTTGGTTGGAGGGCCCTGCCATACTGCTCCAATTGGGGACAGATTCGGTGACCTTGCTGCCCAAGGGAGAGTTTGACAAGCACAAAGACGAGCAGTACCCGTGTGCGAACGGGTATCATCTTTTTGAAGTGTAAGTCTAGGTTGGCTCGCCACGAACAGCAACAAAATGGGATTAGAATATCGACGACGTACCACAGTGCTGTAAGAACGACGCGAATGATAACCAAAGGGGTCGCGCTATGAAATGAAATGGCAACCCAGACCATCACTCCTGATTTGCAGGCCGTATGGTGCGTGACAGGCTGGTATCCCATCGCTGTCTGGAGCGTCTTCAGACACGTTTCGCTGGTCATAGTGGCTCAGTTCGAAGCGGGACTCATCACTGAAGAGGGTTCTACTCCAGTCAATGAGATTTGAGGCTGAAGACGTGTCTGGAGATGCCTCGAACAGCGGTGGAATATCAGCCTGACTGTCGCCCGCCATTCAACCCTACAGTCAGGAGTAATGGTTTGCGCTGCCATTAATTTCCGTAGTAGGACACCTTTGGTTGTCATCTCCGGCGCCCTTACAGCAGAGCAACACGTCGACAATATTCTACATCCCGTTTTGTTGCCCTTCATGGCAAGCTATCCTGGGCTTACTTTCAGCAAGAGAATGCCCGCCCGCATTCGGCGAGAGTTTCTACTGCTTGTCTTCGTGCTTGCCAAACCCTCCCTTGGCCAGCAAGGTCGCCGGATTCCCCTTCGAGTGATAACTTTTAGAGCATTATAGGTAGGGCCCTGCAACCAGCTCGGGATTTGGTCGATCTAACGCGCCAGTTTTTCACAATTTGGCACGATATCCCTCAGGAGGACATCCAACACCTCTCTTAATCAGTGCGAAGCAGAATAACTCCTTGCGTAAGGGCCAGAGTTGTACCAGCGCATTATTGATTTGCTTAACTTGTGAACCTTTTCTCTTGAATAAATGATCCGTTTTTTCGGAAATTGTAGTCATTTTTTTGTCTGTACATGTACATCACATCCACCAGCTTCCGTCCCAGTCGGATAATTCCTTCGCGATGCGTTTGTGTGTGTGTGTGTGTTAGAGCGAATGTAACTAACGAAGTAATGTGGTAAGAATGGCCAGTAATAAGTGCTGTGGTAGTAATGGAAAAATTATTCTGACCATAAGTGGTGAAGAGACAACTATGCGATACATGAATACTCTGTGCTTCGCTTCTCGCTTTTCATACGTCCTCGTCATTAAAATAAATAGCTGGCTAGTGTTGCAACAAGTCCTCTTTCTCGGGAGGATGGCGGTTCGAATCTCCTTCCGGTCACACATTTTCCCCCATGATTTCCGCAATACACTTAAAGCATATACCAGGATGATTCCTTTGATAAAGACGCGACTAGTTTCCTTCCCAAATCAGAACTTCTTCACCACCTCCAACGTGTACATCGTTGACAGAACGTTAAACTTAAATCTTCTTTTATAAATGTACTGCCTACCAGTCCTATAAAATATTGCCTTTCTTTTACCAGGCAGACTCGGGAAAGCAGAACACATTATTTCAAATATTTATTGCTGTTGCATATTTCCGTTAAAGAGTACAACATCAAACCGATTGAATCTCGGTCATACCCACAAACCGTCAAAGGGTTTAGTGGGATTTCAGGAACATCCTACAGCTCTTTTGATACATATTTATTATAACTCGTCAATTGTTGATTATGGTGCGAATATATAATCTTCTCCCATGAAACACTTTTTCAGCATTTTAGGAATATTATTTATTGAAAATAAATACGTGTCAGTATCTGCCTAAATCTGTGGGTAGACCGAATATTGTTCAGTTTTTAGAAAGATACGTATTCGGGCGGACAGTAGCACACATCCCCATCCGCCCATCCAGATTTATGCTTCCTGTGGTTCCCGTAAAACGCTTTGAAGTCGACGGTCGATTTCCTTCCTCATCCTTCCCTAGTCAGAGCGTGTTCCCCGCCTCTAAGGACCTCGTCATCCAATGGACGTTAAGCCCCAATCCCCCTCGCCCCTCCAGTTCTTTTCGAAGATTTCTTGACAAGCAGTACCTCTGTCTAGATAGAGAGAGGTCGTTTGAAAAATATCTGGATTTAAAACTTATGAGACAAGGTTGTCAAGACTTCAAGACCAATGATAAACAGTTCGTATAATGTTCCTCGCTTAGATTATCACAGAGCATACTACTGAACAAGGCAGGTGAACGGGAAAGCACAATACATGTATTTTACATTTTTATTTGTGTTAGATGGAAGTAGTACTTTGCATGTGTGTGTGTGTGTGTGTGTGTGTGTGTGTGTGTGTGTGTGTGAGTGAGTGTGGTACTTTGCATGAAAGAGTGTGTATACGAGTATATACTCTGAAGTGCTAAAGTAACGGGTATAGGCACGCATATTCAAATACAGAGATATGTAACAGGCAGTATACGGCGCTGCGGTCAGCGACGCCTATAGAAGACAAGTGTCTGGCACAGTTGTTAAATCCGTCACTACTGCTTCGATGGCAGGTTATCAAGATTTAAGTGAGTCTGAACGTCGTGTTATAGTCGGCGCATGAGCAATGGAACACAGCATCTCCGAGGTAGCAATGAATTGGGGATTTTCCCCTTACAAACCTTTCACAAGTGTACTGTAAATATCAGGAATCACGTAAAACATAAGATCTCCGACATCCCTGCGACCGGAAAAGATCCTGCAAGAACGGGACCAGCGACGACTGGAGAGAATCGTTCAATGTGACAGAAGTGCAATCCTTCCGCAAATTGCTGCAGATATCATTGCTGGGCTATCAACAAGTGTCAGCATGAGAACAATTCAACGATGCGACACCCCACTCGTCCAGAATAGCTTCAGAGTGGCTCCAGAAACACTCTTCTGAGTTTAAACACTTCCACTGACCACCAAACTCCCTAGACATGAGCGTATCTGGGATACCTCGCAACGTGCTGTTCAGAAGAGATCTCCACCCGCTCGTAAACTCACGAATTTGTGGACAGCCCTGCAGGATTCATGGTGTCATTTTGCACCAGCACTACTTTAGACATTAGTCGAGTCCATGCCACGTCGTGTTGCGGCACTACTGCTTGATCACGGTGGCCTTACACGATATTAGGCAGATCCTTTGGCTCTTCAGAGTATGTACTGCTTGTGAAGAAACGTGAAACAACCACAAGACATGATCGGATGTAATGCAGCTTCCTGCAAATATGCAAATATAGCCGCGGGGGGGGGGGGGGGGGGTAGCCGCGCAGTCTAGGCGCACTGCCACGGTTCTCGCGGCTCCTCTAGTCGGAAGCTCGAGTCGTCCATCGGGCTTGGGTGTGTGTGTTGTCTTTAGCTTAAGTAAGTTTAAATTAGGTTATGTAGTGTGTAAGCCTAGGGACCGATGACGTCAGAAGTTTGGTCCCATAGGAACTTACCACAAATTTCCTGCAAGTGTACACCATCGACAGGTACGTAAATGATTAGAGTTGCAACTGTCTGTGACAGGTAGAACGGCCACTAGAATACATTAATATTGTACGTATTTAGTGTTTTTACCAGACCTGGCGGGGTACATAAGGGGCGTGGACAGTGTCAAGGTAACTATGAAGCACACGGAAATGCCGCGTATTTGGCTGTAACAGTATTGTCAGCGCCTGAAACTATTTCAAAGGGTCCTTTTTGTGGGTTTCCATTTGGATGGCAAGTCGAATCGTGCAATCTCCACATTTGTGGGGCACTTTTTATGTGAGAGTAGTACGATGTTAGACTATAGGGGATCATGAGAGGATGCATACTCGTCGTGAAGATTCTGATCGACCATGTCGAGCACCAACGACATCGTAACCCCTCGCATCTGCGCCTACCATATGAGAAGAAGTATTGGATTTTCTAAAACATTCTGTGTCATCCCACACCATTGGTCGGAGACTAACAGCAACGGGACTATTGAATTACCTCCCTATGCGTAGGCTGCCAATAACACAACACAGACGTGTGCCTTTCGAGCAAGTCGGTGAATGGACTGGGAAGCATGTATGACGTCGCGATGTGTTCAGTAATTAATCGTGGTTCAGCACTATCCCGGGTGACCGTCGTCGGTGATTGTGGCGGCGACCTGGGGTGAATTCCCATTCTCCAACGTTTTGGAGAGGCACAGCGGTGTTATGCCAGGCGCACATTGGGATGTAGCCGACGAAGGGCGGGAAAGGGCAACGCAGCGAAGGGTTTTGTGACGCGAGGGCGTAAATACAACAGCGCAAATCGAGCTGCGGGCAGGGCAGCACTATGCCAGCTTCCACCTTCGGCGAGTAGCGTCCAGCACACAGTTCACTCTCCGAGAAGCACGAAGCTGACGCGCGGCAGACAGCACACGTGCTCCCGCGTCGTTGGCGGGAAAATGAAAACTGCATATCAGCGCACGCTCACTGCGTCACGAAGCTGCCTGGCCCTGCCCTTCCTTTCGTCGACTGCGTCCCAGTTTGAGCCTGGCCTATAGCGTGTCAGGTTGTGGGGCGCCATCCGGTATGACTGTAGGTCACGGCTGGCAGTGAGTGAGGGAAGTCTGACGGCACGACGGTCGTCTCGGACATCCTGCGCCCTCGTGTGTTACCACTTATGCAATAGTATCGTGGTGCTACTGTTCAATAGCACAATGCTTGTCCATACATGGCACGTGTCTCTATGAACAATCTGCGTGATGTTAAGGTACTCCGTTGGCCAGCAAGATCCTCCTGATCTCCACCGATAGGCAGGATCACCTCGGACATCAGTTCTGTCCGTGTGCCAGTATCCAGGATATCAAGGACCAGTTACAACGGCTGTGTGCCACCTTGCCTCAGAAGAGGGTACAACGGCTTTAAATCGTCCTTCCCAACAGAATCAGTGCGTTCATCTAGGCCAGAGTGGGTGAAATGTATTGAGTAACTCATGCTGCCAAGTCCTTCGTAAATTTCGCTTTATTTTAAATCACCGAAATAACATCACATACCTTCTCAACCCATGAAGATTCAATTCGTTTCCTCCGTTCGTTCTGAGTGCTTCTCATTTTTTATCAGTTGGTGTGTATATTGCTAAATCTTATCGGCTAATAATCAGCCATAATCTACCGGTATAAGGCGAATGACAGGTCGGATGAAACATCCACAAAATGGTTCAAATGGCTCTGAGCACTATGGGACTTAACTTCTGAAGTCGTCAGTCCCCTAGAACT